>NC_141145.1:144144074-144444074 GCF_053477565.2 Lygodium microphyllum
AATGGCTAACACGTATGATCTCCTTGAGGTCTTCATAGATGATCTATGTAAGGATGGCTCACTTGATTTGCCTAATCCATACGAGGCAACAACTTACAATAAGACAACACATCATAAAAAGGAAAACCCTATGATATCTATGGGAAAGAAAAACTCCATGATGTCAATGGAGATTAATATTCTAGATTTTCTCACTGCTTTTGACATTCTTGTATGTTACATTCACGCCCCCCCCCCCCCCCAAAAAAAAAAGCAAAGCATATGTGTCTCTAAATATCACATTTGAGAAAATTTCCCTCCTAAGTCTTGGTCTATATAACTAGGTATGAATCATTGGAACGTATTTATAATCTCCTTCCAATTTATGGAAGAAGATTAGGGCTTTTCGACAACATATGGACAACCTTTGAAGCTATGTAAGGATATGAGGAACCTCTTGGTATTACATAACATAGCACATGGAAAGGTGGTTTCAACCTATAAAAAAGAAGGCCAAAATGCAAATATTCAATCATGTTTTTTTTTTTGGTCCTACCATGGGTTGATTAAGATTAGTGCTTAGATGCATGGTTTTCTTTATATAAATTATGGCAATATTGTCTTAGTTTACTAAGCCTTTAAAAGTGCCCTTCCTTACAATAAGCATGTGCTTACATGGCAATATTTAGTTGGTTGTGATATAGCCTCTAACATCTGTTTTTACTACTGACACTTCTAGATGTTTTGCATTCTCCCTTTGTGGGTTGTTGCTTGTCTTTTTTTTTGGGGACATTTGACTAAATAGTTAATATAGAACGATTGAGAGTGTTACCTTTAAATGTGATGCTCTTACATGTAAATGTCTTACTCATCTTCTTATTCACCTCCTTTTTCATTCAATACTTTCTACTAATTTGCTTTTATTTGCATTAAATTTTTACATTAGTACCTTGAAAGGATCATAGGCCATGTTCCCATTATATTTCTATGCTCTTTATTCCCCCCTCTCTAGCTATGCCAAAACCTAAGCCAATTAATGGCCATGGCCAATCTTCAGCTACTGTTTTGAATTGTGAATGTTCCCAAAAACTTGAATTCCATAATCCTTCACATTTTTTAGTAGAAGATGACTTCCAATTACTCACTACTACCAAAAGTTTTCACTTTATCAAAAATCTCGTACAAAATAAAGGATTTTGATTAAAGGACCGATGGAAATTTGAAAATGAAGCAGGCCACCGATCGTCAAAGGACTTGAGCTTCATTAGATAAGCTTGATTTCAAAGTGTTAAAACTGGCCCAAGGGGATATTGCACTATCATTTACAAGCCAATCCATCCCATCAATGTACTTAATATCCAACAATGAGGTTGCCTGGGTGTCATTCAAGATGGTGGTGTAGTTTACTCGATCTGATGTATTCGACCCTGGTCCATAGCATAAATACTCCCCAAAAAACACTGTCCTGATCCAACACACATAAACTTCAAGGTGTTAGTTTCTCAAAAAGCAACTACGTATCATATAAGACTATTTCATACTACAAAGAAACGTTAGCATGCGCTATGACAATTTATATTAAGAAATTACTTATAACACCTCCGTTGGATACACTTTTGAGGCAATTTCTACAAGCGGGCGGTCTCTAGTATATCAGATACTCATGTTCTTATAATTTATCTAGTTGTTGCAGAAAAATCTATATACAAGCATCCCCTTTGTATCTATAGGTCACAATGAGTCAAACAATATCTATCCAAGGATATCGGTGAACTGATAGCATGGGTTGCACCAGAAGTTTTTGACATTTTCCCATGTCTGAATAAGAGGTGTGGTTAGGGGTGCAGGACCGGCAGTCCCCCTACCCCCAATTGTACCTAGCTAGGTATGGGTCCCTCCCGCCCAAAAGCTCGTGTTGTCATAATCCACTCTGTGAGGATTATAATGAGAATTTGTTTAAAACTTTTTGTGTTGGGTGTTGGCATATGTTATGTGCAGCTATACCACCCTAACAAACCCCATTCTCCTATCGAAACATTAAACCGACTTTGCCAACAGATGCTGTACACACATTATACTCTTCAATCTGCTATGAATCCTATGATCTCCATCACAACAGACAGAGTAGCAATCCCATAATTCTGATCTCCATCACAACAGACAGAGTAGCAATCCCATAATTCTGATCTCCATCACTACAAACCCGAGTTCCTGCTACCAGAAAGAAAAGGCCATCTGGAAATAGTCAGACCATAACATATCTTCAGAGGATAGTACTTCTATGAAAAAGTGTAGATGCTATAGTCTATGCCCTTAAAAAATCTGCATCATCGATCATAGCCTTCAAACGATGTCCCAGTATCTCACCTAACCATAGAAATGTCTCCAGTGAAAAGATGAAATGGCTTCATAGCATCAGTAAAGAACTAACTGAGAAGATTGAGTGTGTGCAGTTTTTTGATACTGGAGGTTAGCAAGAGTGGGCTACGAGAGTGTGTTCACGGAGAAACAAAAGCTTCGACTGATATCATAATGTCTGATTTGGATGATGATAGCTTGCCAAACCACCAAGTGAGTAAGCACGTAAACCTGGTTATGTCCCTAAAATCCCTGATTTGAGAGGAAGCAGGAAGCCTGAGGGAAATCATTAAAAGTAGCTGGGAACATATATTCAACGGCACATCGTGGAGCTTCGGTGCTTAATAAACAGTCGGAAATCAAAGGTTTAGAAGTTACTCACTGGTCTCTGGTGGGATCGTTCCAGTCATTCCATCCTTGGGGAAAAATAATGTCAGACATGTAAGTGTAGGAGAACACTGCAAAGGCATAAGGGCCCCAAGCTCTTCCCAGAAGCACGTTTCCTGTTCCGGTTATGGAGCAGTTTACAAAAGAAAATCCGGTTTTCTCTGACGCGCTTTGCCGGCCATGAGCAGTGATAGCCCCTGTGACTCTATTCTTGTACACTGTGGACATGGCAATAGAATGTATCTCGCAATTCTGTAGTACAACAGTAACATTTAACATTTACAATGTATTCTGAGAATAGATCTATGCTTTGTATCCAGATTCAATCTGACACTGGATCAGCTAGAACTCTTGTACTACAGTTTTGACTGTAAGATGTCGCATAATGAGACGTTTCACTACGTATTATAACCCTTTTCAGCTGAATCAAGCAGTTCACCACAAGAAAATTACAAGTTTGTCTACATGCAACTTAGTTTCAGCAAAATGTTCTGCAAGTAAAAGATGGAGAATGATTAGAGCTTCAAGGGCCCTAGGTACGTACCTCATAAAGAGAACGTGCATGGCCAAAAATAAAGTCTATGGATCCTTCAATGTAGCACTCCGTGAAATAATGTCTGCCAGCATCATCATACAAAGTGTCTTGAGCTCCAAACATCCCACATGCATAGAAAGCAGCCACATCAGCCGACACACGTAATGCAACTGCTTGGGCTCCTACTGCACCAGGAAACGGAGGAGGAGCAGTATTCTGCACAAAAACATGACCTTAAACATGATAATCCAAGGTTGGAACAACCGTATGTTCAAAATTCAAAGCCACGCCGATTTGTGGGTCTGGATTAAGAGCTGCAACAAAGTAGGAAAGAAACACCACTTGCATTTCAAACGAGGCGAGGCAAGGCGAGAAAAAGAAGATACGACACACACACACATACACAGATAAGATGCCTAATACACAGATAAGATGCCTAATACAAATCACATCACATACCCAACCAAATCAAGCCACATCCGAGAGGCCCAACCAAATCAAGCCACATCCGAGAGGCAAATATGCTATACACAGAACAACCGTATGTTCAAAATTCAAAGCCACGCCGATTTGTGGGTCTGGATTAAGAGCTGCAACAAAGTAGGAAAGAAACACCACTTGCATTTCAAACGAGGCGAGGCAAGGCGAGAAAAAGAAGATACGACACACACACACATACACAGATAAGATGCCTAATACAAATCACATCACATACCCAACCAAATCAAGCCACATCCGAGAGGCCCAACCAAATCAAGCCACATCCGAGAGGCAAATATGCTATACACAGATGAGATGCCTAATACAAATCACATCACATACCCAACCAAATCAAGCCACATCCGAGAGGCCCAACCAAATCAAGCCACATCCGAGAGGCAAATATGCTATACACAGATGAGATGCCTAATACAAATCACATCACATACCCAACCAAATCAAGCCACATCCGAGAGGCAAATATGCTACAGTAGATAAGGACCTTAAAAGATGCCCAAAAGGTTACATGCCCAATGCAGGAAAATATCATAGCACATGCCACAACCCAAGACGCGAAAATAAACTTCTAACGAGAAGGCTGGCTTGAAGTTAATAGTTTCACATCCTGAGTCATGCGACTCACCACAAAGCTTATGTTTCGGGCTATAAAATTTGAAGCTTCAATAGCCATAGTAGCACTTGCTCTGGTACCATGAGTCGATCGTGCTGTGTCATTCCAAACAATGCCGGTTATATCGTATCCTTCCCCCTGCATCCGAATGCATGTCTTGGTAATGGGGATTCTCACTTTCTCTCTGTACTGGCATTAACAGTTGCTCAGAGTCCAATGGGGCATCAACAGATAATAATTAACCAATAATTCTTTATTATGGCTTGAATGCTCGCATATGCAATGAATCACCCATTTCAAACAACTAACTTGACTTCTTTTTTAATGCACTCAACTCACAGATTATGCTGCTGCATTAGGAATCTCTCAATCAGTAGCTGGAAATGTGATCAATAAAGTAGCACGTATGCATTTTGCAATCCTCTACTGAATTTGCACTTTGCAATAATCCAGGTAGAATTTGGGATTTAGACTCTAGAGGGCAATTTAATCTGGTTGTTTTCTCACCAAAACCCTTGATGCTTGCCTATAGAATGCACTTACATGTACATTCCTGCCAGGATGTACAACGTGATCCTATTGGCATTGTTATCGGGGACAGCATCTACTGCTGCTTGTACAGAGGTGAAGTTCCCGAAGAAGCCAAATCGGTCCACCACATACACAATGCTGCTATTCTCATTGCAGCTCAGTGAGGTGAGGTGTGTCAGGTAGAACTCATCTTGCAGTGATGTGGGCAGCATAGACATGGCCTGCTCATCATGTGTGGATTTTACAGCTTGTGATGGAGAAAAGCTGCTGATCGTGGAGCCTGCCTTGACAGGCTGCAGGCGATTGGGGCACACAAGGACGAGCTGGAAGAGGAACGCCAGCAGAGAGTGAGGAACAATGGTGGATGGCGGGTGGAGGCGACCCATGAGGGTGTTGGAATGGGATGAGGAAGAGACGGAAGAGACAGAAAGAGAGCACACAAAGAGACAGATCAGTAGAGGGATTATAGGAGGGCATTGTAATTCATGAACTTCGAGCCAAAGTCTAATCGATGAGATTTGCTAGTGAATGGTGGTGGGATCTTGACATGCTTGAGAAGGAAGGGGACAGACATCATTCGGGCTCCTCCATAAAAAACTGTAGCTGTGATGTGAGGTAATGTTGAGAATGGTGTGATGATGGTGACTTTGATATCTCTTATCTTACTGAAACCAACCGAGGACATTTAGATTGCATGACAAAAATCGGAAAAGAACAAAGTACAACTTTTAAAAGTTTTCCTTTGTTGATGAAAGGTCAAGTGAGAAAAGGAAAGCCACATCTCCTGCAAGGTTTCCTTTGTTGATGAAAGGTCAAGTGAGAAAAGGAAAGCCATATCTCCTCAAAGGCCCTTTTGTCCTCTCCCAAAGCAAGGACTACCTTAATTCCCAAAAGCAATTGCTACTTTTTTCTTCTCTTCACAAATAAGAAAAAGCAAACTTTACTCAAAGTCTACCTCTTAACTCAAGAAAATTAGAAGTAATTTTCAAAACCATGTCACATTATCATTCTAAGAGCACATGGGCCAATGGGCAATGCTAACAAACTAACCTCCCAAAAGTGAAAGAGAAATAATTTGTAAGTCTATCCTCTTTCCTTGAACATATATTGTTGCTTCAAGCAACTTTGAAGTGTTCATGAGAACATGTTTGAGGCCCAATACACAAAGCTTCAACTCTAAAGCTCACAAGTTTTCTTCTACAATGGCATTTGAGGATGACTTGCTGGGTATAAATGACTATGTGCCTAGCCTAATTGATTCCCCTTGGCCTTGCATATACTAAATGGCTCATGTGCAACTTGCAAATTGATCCTCTGTGCCTTTTCCCTCAATTTTTGATGTTTTTTTACATTAAAGACCTCTCTATTCCGTTTCCAAGCTCTATATTTCCAAGCATGCAACCTTGACCTACATTTTTCTTACTTTTAACTAGCAAGCAAAGCCCAATAATCGTACCTTGCTTGTTTCACTTTGTGAGCATGTTCACTAAAAAAGATAGACTATGCATAAGTGTGTGTGTGTGTGTGTGTGTGTGTGTGTGTGTGTGTGTGTGTTACAAATCCCATCAAAAAATTGAACTATACATATTTAAGAAAAATTATGAACGAAATGTATTCATTGTCAATTTTCTAAACATTGATTTTTCTCTAACACAAAGATGTTTTCATGTAATGAAGCTTTGACTATGTTATAACAAGGACATATGCTTCATATGCGATCTTGGGCAGCTACAAACAACTTCACTTGGTATCGCAAGGCTAGGAACTATACCTGCATCCATGTAAAAGAAAAAGGTTAGAACCTAGACTTCTAATACGTATTGCAGGTGTTACTGTCCCTAGCCACTTGTTAGCAATGTCAACGATAGCAAGTGGTAGCTAATTCTAGCAAATCCTAGATCCTAAAATAAACTTAAAGTATACATAACATCAAGGGACCAAGGTCAACACTTAGGCCCTTACTAAGTTAATATCATTCCATCAAGGGACTAAGGACAATAGTTAGGCCCTTACTGAGTCAATATCATTCCATCCTTATTGAAACCATATTAGTAAACTAGTGAGTAAACTAGTGAGCAAACTAAATATCCTAACCAAGTAGCATGTCAAATAATTTATTTTAGGTATATCAGTCAAGCTATACAAACAAAGCACCAAATCATTTTTATTATATTTTCTTTTACATGTTTTACTAATGTGTATGCTATCAAGTGAAAGAAACTTAGCTAGAGTCCCCAGCCTACAACAACTAGTATACTGAGATATCTGTCTAGCAAGGACATTTTAATGACCCTAAACAACTTTGGACAATGAAGTAAGACTTGTATCATTGCCAACCTTATCAAGCAATGCATTCCTACATTAACAAAACACTAGTTGCTAGAACAATTGGTGGGATATCACCTTACTTACTCCATATCAAGGTTAAGCCAGTCAGACTACCAAACCTAGTCAAACCAGTCAAGCTAAGCAAGAGGAGCAATAGTCAAACCAATCAACCTGTTCACTAGGCCAATAGTATTTTTAAGTGGAAATATATAACTCAATATCCTATCAGATTGATTACGTTAAACAACTTTAGTAAGCATACCAAAAAAAAGGGAAGTATCCAGAATAAGACATGTTTTCTACTGCTACATGCTGCTACTAATTACAAGATATTATACGGTAGTTTGCATGATCTGCCCTCACTATCCCTACCAAGTTTTGTATAAGTTTATAGGTCATATCAATTTCAATATTAGTTGTTGAATAATCCAATCATCACTGTCATATAGTCCAACCATTTGAGCTCTCAAGTTGAGTAAAGGCACTAGAACTAGTCAACTTGACCAAAAGTAGTCAACTTGTCCAAAAATAGCATCAATGCTCTACATTTTGTAGACATAAGCCTACTTTGTTGTCAATTCTATGCTCCTAGGAAGTCATTTATGCTATCATTTGAGAAATTTGGAGTTTCTTATACTCCATTAGCTTAGTGAGTTGAAACTCTTGTTAATAATGACATATGTAGTTAGTGGCTCTTTAAACTAAAGGAGGAATTCCTTGTCAATATTGTGCCTACAAGGAGTAGTATATATACAACCAAAACATAGTGTTTTGATATTCAATGAGATAAATATGCAACCAATAATCACCTAGAAGATTAGAGGTCAATTGTATGTCCCATTCAAACCATAGACACACCTTTTAACGTGTCCACCGCCTGTTGTCTTTAGGACACATCTTAGCAGTCCATTGGAAAGGATGTCTAGAAAGCTCCGTCCGGCACTCCCGTGGAATGTTATGGGGTTTGCGATCTAGAACTTTCCGCGTCTGCCACGTAGCGGAAGTATTCTGCCCGTTCCCACTTAGGACCGACCTGAATCAGGGTTTTTCCTATTGGTCATTTCCTAAATGGCAACTAGCGTCGAACCCGAGCGAACTACTTTACGCAGAAATGCCCAATTCGAAGGGATTTATGTTGCACTTGGTTCAAGGAGAATGGGAAACGAGAGGCATGCAAGACTCAACCTCTCTACCGTAAGGCATAGTCCCATTCTGTTCCCCTAAAACAGCGTAAAACAGGATTATTATAACTTAGATTCTAGGTCAACGCCCCTGTTGTTCGCATACTTTGAAACGATCTCCTCGCTATCCATCATGATTGAGAAAAGTTCCCGGCCAACCAGGACCACCCATCCGTAAGACGGACCCATGGCCACATCCATCGCACTTTCCTCAGGTTGTTTTAGTTATCTAATTACCTACCACATTTAGTTGGACATGCATCAAACAGCTTCCTTAATTAATCTTGTTATGCACTAATTTCTTCACGTAAACATAGCACTTGACATATAAAAACAATGTCAAACAAGTTCCTTTTCAATAGGTTATCATACTTATCTTTGAAATACATAAAGTCCAGCCCGTAGGCTTATCCATAATCCACCCGAAGGCTATCCAGCAATCCACATGGATTACTAATCTAAGATTCCGCCCGTAGACTAGTATGAGGGCCTCGGAAAGGCAAGGGATTTACGGCCAGAGCCCCCTCAGGCACCCAAGCGTCCTCTTGCTCCAAGTAGTGCTCAACAGAGAGACCTCTCGCGGCGGATTCGGTCCACCTTCCCAACGCAATTAACAACCCCCTTGGTTAGGGTCAGGCAGGCAGTCGGGGGTAATTGAAGATGCCTCTCCCTTCAGGCCTTCAACCTGAAGCATTAGATATCTTTTCATCCTTTAATTCTTTGAGCAAACAAAGCAAAACAGTGCTCTTAAAACTGTTACAAGCACAATCATTTCCATTGGTCGTTATTTTTGGCCAACTGCTAAGGAGTGAATCCTTCTTTCCGAATGCACCCAACACTCGATTCGGGATCAATTGCGACTTGACAAGATCCCCAAGAGTTTGACTGTTAACCCTTGTATCCTTGGGTTAGGGCCGTACCCTATTAACCCAACTTAACTAAAACCTTAAGTGCTATTAGCAGTAAATATGTTATTTCAATTTATTGATTGGTCTTAAGCAAATATCTAATTCCCGTATCTTGGTCAGTTTACCCAAGAAAGGTACTATATCAAGACAATTATTCATCCTCTTGCAAGATAACCTTGCGTAAGAATCTGTCAATTCATTCCAAGGAATTGGTCATTTCCTTGTGATCAAATCACAAGATCATGCGACTCTGCAACTTGTTGCACAAGTGTCGCATCAAACTATGGGACTATTCTACCCATCAACTGTGTCTTCTAATCACAATATCATGATTAGATATAACAATCCGTTCCTAATTGCATTATTGTCGGTCCTAGGGTTTCAAGTTTCATCTTTTTAGCGAGAGATTCTTAGGAAAAACCCTACATCACTTCTCGCAAGTATGTTCCAATGTCCCTACATTCACTGAATGTGGGCAAGTCTTTAGGATATAGGAGTTTCAGCTTTGGTAATACGAGTGACTAGGTAATGTCCTCAACATGCTAACCCTAGTTAGCTCTTTGGGATATGTTGCATTGAATTAACCCTTCCTAAACGAGTACCTCGCGGTTTTAGGTGTTTAGGTTTAAACCAATTTAACCTGTCTATTCTTGAAGATAATTACGCTACCATTTCCGTAACCATATGATTCATTGTCTACGTGTAAGTTGATTTACAAACCCTAACGTGAAAGGTACTATATTAGGACAATTATTCATTCTCTTGCAAGATAACCTTGCGTAAGAATCTGTCAATTCATTCCAAGGAATTGGTCATTTCCTTGTAATCAAATCACAAGATCAGGCGACTCTGCAACTTGTTGCACAAGTGTCGCATCAAACTATGGGACTATTCTACCCATCAGCAGTGTCTTCTAATCACGATATCATGATTAGATATAACAATCCGTTCCTGATTGCATTACTGCCGGTCCTAGGGTTCCGAGTTTCATCTTTTTAGCGAGAGATTCTTAGGAAAAACACTAGATCACTTCTCGCAAGTATGTTCCAATGTCCCTATATTCCATGAATGTGGGCAAGTCTTTAGGATATTTCAGCTTTGGTAATACGAGCGACTAGGTAATGTCCTCAACGTGCTAACCCTAGTTAGCTCTTTGGAATATGTTGCATTGAATTAACCCTTCCTAAACGAGTACCTTGCAGTTTTAGTTGTTTAGGTTTAAATCAATTTAACATGTCTATTCTTGAAGATAATTACGCTACCATTTCTGTAACCATATGATTCATTGTCTATGTGTAAGTTGATTTACAAACCCTAACTTTTCGCTTTAAGGTCAAAGTAAAGGTTAAGTTATAGCCTAATTCCAATTGATCATCCTATAACATGCAAACAAGATTTATGCTAAAACATGCAGCCTTTTTCTACTTTCATTTCCGAATGAATTTGTCGTATGTAGAACTTACACAACCTTTCGTTGATTTTGAGTTTTTAGGCCACTTGCCTAGAGTTAAATCTTCTTCATGCAACCTAGCAATTTCCTATGGTTGCTAGCAACTTTCTATAACGATTCATTTTGAAGAAAATATGTTCAATAATGTGATATGCGGTTTATTCCTTCCATGCTGAAGTGTACTATCATAATTCCATTTTGTAAAGATGAGCATTAATTGATCTAATTAATGTATAAAACCCACTTGCTAGACATGCATAGAAATCTTATGCTTGCTTTATTTTGTTCGTTTTATTGAAAAATACTAATGATCGAATTCTTCCATCGTGAGCTGTCTCTTTTAAATTAGTCAAAGTATTCAAAACAAAAAATGCATCCTATCTCCAAAAATGATCAATGCACGACTGAATTATAACGACGTAAATCAAAATTAGGAAGAAAAACTTGGACTTGTGGTGAAATGCCCACATGGATGTTAGGAGATGATCCTCCTGCGGTTATGCCTTGTGCTTTCTTAGGAGCCATCGCGAATGCGGCCTTTCTGTCTTGGATGCAAATTTATGATGTTGGTCGTCTCCTTTGCACGCGAAACTCCCTTTGTGACTGATTTCACCGTCTTTTCAGAGTCGGATTTAGAAGGCTTTATAGGTTTTTCCTCCTTAAATTCGGCTAAAGGGGAACTTGTGGGGAACCTAAGGAGAAAAAAGGGTGTTTGTGAAGGCTAATAACAAGGGGGTTCTAAGGGACCTCGAGGTTAAGATGAACCCTTGTGTAAGAACGCGAGGGGGGGGGGGGGGGGGGGACTTAATGGGGCTTATAAAAGCTTGGATCGGACAACACGGAAAAGGGGCTTGAAGGAGGCCACAAGAAAGGATTAAGGCCCTTTGAATTCCCGGGTTGGGGAAAACCCACGTGGAAGGTTTTAAATCCCAGGGAAAGGGAAAAGTGGTTATAAGAACTTCAAGAGTAAGGTTTAATAAAACCACAGGAAAGGGATTAATGGCCTTTTACAAGCTCGGATGAGACCCCACGGGGAAAAGGGGGGAAGCAAGGTGTGAAAGACCTTCTAAATGAAGGCTTTAAAAAGGCCACATGAAGGGGGGCTTCTTAGGAGGCTTGAGAAGCTTCCTAACAAGCTTCTGAAGCTTCTGGGAGTTTTCCTTGGAGCCCTACGTGGCGAGAGAGAAGGCGATGACTACTGGCGGCAGCAATGGACAACGCTGGCGGTAAGCAGCAGGCAGATCGTCCACGTCTTCTTCCCTCCACTCTCAATGGCGGCTTCCGTGCTGAATCCTCACGGCCTCTCCCTCCTCACGTCTGGCGGCAAGATATGGGCCTCACCTAGCGCAGTGTTGCAGTCTATAATAGGCTGATATGGAATACATTATGAACCTTTAGGATTTGGTACATACTTCTTTAATATATGGAATACTTGATAGGCCTCACCCATCGCTTAAGTAGTCTGACATCTTCCTACCCTCTCGACGGTAGTATCCCGCAACCTGACGGCCCCCATGGCATTTATAGCTGAGGGAGGGGACTTTCACACCCCCATGTGGCATCCTGCATGCCCTTGCCCCCTCCATGGCATCTAGCAGGGATGCTTATTCATCCCTCTTTCCCTCCCTCTCCCCCAGCACGACAGTCGGCTGGGGGAAGGAGGGAATAATTTTTTAAAAAAATCCATAATTTCAATTTAATTATCCTTATGACCTCCTATTATGAGGAGGTTCATGCGAAGAACACGTGCTTAGAAATTAGGAATGTTACATTCTCTCCCCCTTGGAGGAATTGAAATGTCCTTATCTTGAGATAAACTGGTGACATTGATGGTTGAGAGTGCTTTCATCGATCCAAGTGGCATCCTCCTCGGGATAATCCCTCCACTGGACGAGGCATTCTCTCAAGGTTCTGGATCTCAGTTGTCTCTCTCTAACATCTAAGATCCTATCAGGCCTTAGTTCAAGGACTCCTTGACTAGGCATTACAACTTGTTGGTCATCAAGTACATGGTTAGGATTTGGTACATACTTCTTTAATAGGCTGATATGGAATACATTATGAACCTTTAGGTTCTCCAGGAGTTGCAGTCTATAGGCATTACGTCCTAGGCACTTGAGGATCTTGTACGGTCCACAATACCTTGGACTTAGCTTCTTGCAATCTCCTAAGGATAGGGAACTCTTCTTTGGATGTACGCGAATGAAGACCATGTCTCCTTCCTCAAAGATTCTATCTTGACGCTTCAAATCTGCCTATGCCTTCAGTCTATCCTTGGCGGCTTGGATGTCCTGTCTTATTCACTTTATTTGGTCATCCATCTCTTCCAATATCTGCCTTGAAGCTTCAACCCTCAAGGTTGGATCTGAGAAGTTTAGGGAGACTTGGACAGTCATGACCATACAATGCTTGGAAAGGGGTCATCTGAATGCTTTGTTGGTAAGAAGCATTGTAGGCAAATTCAACCAAAGACAAGTATTGAATCCACCTTTTTGGCTCACGACAGCAGTGTGTCCTAAGCATATCCTCGATGACTTGATTGACTCCCTCTATTTGGCCATCCGTTTGGGGATGGTAGGTGGTGCTAAAACAGAGTTGAGTACCAATGGCTTCAAAGATAGCTCTCCAGAAGTGTGATGTGAAGAGAGAATCACGATCACTAATGATTCTTCTGGGTAGCCCATGTAGCTTGAATATCTCCTTGATAAACAACCTTGCAATGTGTGAAGCTTTATAGTTTGTGTTTACTGGAATAAGATGTGCAACCTTAATTAGCATGTTAACCACAACCATAATGGAGTTGTATCCTCCCTGAACTTGGGGTAGGCCAACAACAAAGTCCATACCGATGAATTCCCATTTCATTTGGGGAATGTCAAGTGGTTGCAACTTCCCTAGCATTTTGACTTGTTCGGCTTTGATACGTTGACAAGACAAACACTCAGTGACATATTTGAGTACATCACCTTTAAGCCTCTCCCAATAGTAGCTCTTCCTAAATGCATTGAGAGTCTTGGCATAGCCAAGATGTCCTAAGAAAGGGGAATCATGAGCTTCCCACAATATCTTCTGCTTAAGTGACTGGCTTGCCGATATACATAGCCTCGTTCTATAGTAGACAAATCTACTATTGATAGAGAATTCATGATACTTAGCCTGCAACTTTTGGTCCTGATCCTTGATAGAGATCTCCCTTAGCATCGTTTGATAGGCTAGATCATGGCATGCTTCCTCTCTAGCTAACTCAAGTATTGGGTTGTTTGGCATGGATACCTTTATGGCTAGAGATCTAGCTGTTGATGGATTTTGCAAGATTAGAGAATTAAGGAATGCCTTGCGACTGAGTGCATCAGCAACTACATTCTCCTTTCTAGGTCGGTACTTGATTTCAAAGTCATACTCCTCCAGCACTTCAATCCACTGACGTTGCCTCATGTTGAGCTCGTTCTGGGTAAAGATCCACTTAAGACTTTTATGATCAGTTACTAGTGTAAACTTGTTACCCAACAGGTAGTGTCTCCAAAGCTTTAGAGCATGGATGACAGATAACAATTCTAGATCATGGGTAGCATAATTTTTCTCATGACTCTTCAGTTTCCTTGAAGAGTAGGCGATCGGGTGACATTCCTGCATTAGCACACATCCTAAGGCAAGTGTGCTAGCATCAGTTACTACCTCAAACTCCTTACTGAGGTCTGGAAGCTTTAGGATAGGTGCTGATACCAAACTTTGCTTCAATCTCTCGAAGCTAGTTTGTTCGGGAGTTGACCATGCAATGGAAGTTTGCTTCTTCAGTAAGTCCATCAGAGGTGCTGCAATCAAAGCATAGTTTTTTATAAAGACCCTTTACCATCTTGTCAATCCAAGAAAGCTGTGTATTTCTTTGACAGTTGTTGGTATTGGCCATTCTAGCACATCTCTGACCTTGGCTGGGTCCACTAAGATTCCTTCCGCTGATACGATGAATCCCAGATATTCAATCTGACATTTGAAGAATGCACACTTCTTCATCTTAGCATACAGCATGTGTGACCTCATTGTCTCAAGGACAAAATCCGAAGTTGGGTCTCATGATCTTCCTCCTGTTTGGAATAGACTAAGGTGTCGTCGAAGAAGACGAGTACGAAGTCATCAAGATATGGCCTAAAGATATCCTGCATTAACGTGTTAAAGGTGGCAGGCGCATTCGTAAGCCCGAATGACATAACTAGAAACTCAAAGTATCCATATCTTGTGTTGAAGGTCGTCTTTGGGATATCTTCTTCCTTGATCCTTATCTGATAGTAACCAGACCTGAGATCAATCTTGGAGAAGATCTTCGCACCCTGAAGACAATCAAGAAGCTCATCTATTCTAGGAATAGGGTACTTGTTCTTGACAGTTGATTGATTCAATCCTCTGTAATCAATACATAGTCGAAGTGTTCCATCTTTCTTTTTCTGGAACAGTATTGGAGCTCCCCATGGTGAACTACTAGAGCAGATGTAGCCCTGATCTAGAAATTGCTTGAGTTGTTCCTTCAACTCAATTGCTTTCGGTATGGACATTCTATAAGGTCTCTTTGCAATTTGCGCAGCTCCTGGTACTAGCTTGATCTCATGATCCACTTCTCTTTGAGGCGGGAGTTCTGTTAACTCTTTAGGAAATACGTCCGCGTATTCCTTTAGCCATGAAGGTCCTTCACTAGACTCCTGCTCCTGATCTAACTTGTTGAGCTTAATCAAGTAGATAGATAATCCTTTTCTGACTCCCTTTATAATTCGAGATGCTTTGGCTAGTTGAATTTTTGGCTTCCTAGCTTCCCCTTGAGTTGTGACCAATTCCCCTTCAAAGTTTCGGAAGGAAATTTGGCACTTTCCACAATCACTAGACACTCATGGATACCTAAATTCATGACTCTGAATTTGACCGAAGTCATTTTTCCTCCTAGAAAGAATTCCACCTTAGCAGTTTGCCTGGTACAAGTAACCTCACAACCATTTGCCAATTCCACAAGCAAGATAGGTGCTTCAACTGTGGCTATTCCTAATCTTTTTGCATAAGCTGGTGAGATAAAGGAATGTGTACTGCCACAATCAATCAAGGTCTTGAAACCTTTACCTTGATAGTCTGATGGTGTCTGAATCACTGAGAACTAACGATTCGGGCCTTTCTTGTGAAGAGCGGCATGGACTGTGGCCCTTTCAAACTCTACTTCCATGGTTGGATCTTCTTCTTCTTTGCACATTTGCTTATTGGCAACGCATGTGGTTCTTCCTCTGCCTCAAGTAGCGGCTCCCTGTCCACGGCCCATTCCTTGGAAAGGTGCTTGGCAATGTCCTCCTCCAAGATTGGGACATTGCCTCTTGAAATGATCGGGCTCGTTGCAGTGGAAACAGCGGAGGCTTCGGCCATTGCTTTGAGTAGGAACAAAGTTGTTGACATTGTTAGTTCTTGCTTTCTTTCTTTGTCCCTGATTCTGACCTTAAACTCTCTTCATTTGAGGCCTGAATGCTCCTCTGTTGGGGTTATTATAAGACCAAGTTTTGTTACCTCTTGGTCTAGCCTGCACCTCCTGAATTATAAGGGCAACTCGAATGAGTGCGTCCTGAAGATTTGATGGGCGTATCGATTCGAGATGGGTATTCATTAGTGGGTTTAAACCAGCACAAAATTTTGACACCTGTTGTGTCATGTCCATTTGTGGCGCATACTTAAGAAGTGAGACGAATTTAGAATAGTATGTGTCAAGAGTGAGTCCCAGTTGTTTTAGCTCGTAGAACTCATTCATTTTCTGCGTGCGATACGCAGGTGGTAAGTATCTTCCCTGCACGGCTTTCTTCAACTTCTCCCAGGTAACAGATCCTTCCGCGATCCCTTGATCTCTGCACCATTGCTTCCACCAAAGCCTGGCTTCGCCAATGAGCTTCAGCTTGGTGAGCATAGCCTGATTGGCGGGTGCAGTACCAGCTGCTTCAAAGTAATCCTCCATGGATTCAATCCAAATTTCAGTATCTGCTTGGACGGACCTGCCTCTCCCATCAAATTCGGGCCGCTTAATCTGCTTGAGAAGAAACTTCTTCTCCTGGATTACAGCAGTACTTGATGTAGGAGGCGAACTGGGAATCTGTACCTGGGGTTGTGCCTGGATAAAGGTTTCTTAACGTTATTACTCGTTAATCGTTACGATTTATATTTCATCTCCATTTCAGCTATCAACCAAGCAATCTAACCACTTAACTTCTTATCAATTCTCATGCACAAACAGACATTGATAAAAAGAAGTATTATTGTATTTATATGGGCATAGCCCTTTCGGAATACAACATTTCTTGGGATAATAGGGCAACTATTTACATTTAGTTTAGGGAGAATAATGTTGTATTACATTTATCTATATGAACTAGATAATAGTATGGTTTCAGGTCATGGATCTTCAAGAATCGATAAGTCATTGGAAGATCAGGGTATCCCTTCCTTTGGAACCCATTTTTCTCATGGCGCCCCAACACCTTGATCTTGTCGGGCGGGGGATTACACGAGTCACTTCCTCATATACATATGAGTTCAGCTCAACCCTCCGATCTCGAATATGTAAAGTTGAGTTCACGTGAGCCTCCACAAAAATGAACAACTTCACGATTTTCAGGTCTTCCAACCACTTGATCCTCTTTAGGTTGGTCTGAAGGTATGCAAACCGGTGGGCAGCTATATAG
This sequence comes from Lygodium microphyllum, assembly GCF_053477565.2. Taxonomy (NCBI): domain Eukaryota; kingdom Viridiplantae; phylum Streptophyta; class Polypodiopsida; order Schizaeales; family Lygodiaceae; genus Lygodium; species Lygodium microphyllum. Next base: position 144,161,538 of record NC_141145.1, read on the forward strand.
TAGATTCCTGAGGCACTTGTCCATCTTCATTCCATGTACAGAGGTGATGGATTATAAATACGCTCTAGGATGTTCATTATCCTAACCCTTTGTTGATAATCTAGGGAATGCATCACAGTCATAAACATGACTCGAAACACTAAGAACCTGTTCCATGCTTCGTAATTCTGCAAGACAGTATTGAAAGTAAGGAAATGTTTGGAACAGCAACATTTGCTTTATTTCATCTTATTAAGATTTCATAAAAACAAATCCTTTGTTGGTTCGCTTTGATACCAACTGTAACGTGTCCAGCGCCTGTTGTCTTTAGGACACGTCTTAGCAGTCCATCGGAAAGGATGTCTAGAAAGCTCCGCCCGGCACTCCCATGGAATGTTACGGGGTTTACGATCTAGGACTTTCTACGTCTGCCACATGTAGCAGAAGTATTCTGGCCGTTCCCACTTAGGACCGTCGACCTGAATTAGGGTTTTTTCTATTGGTCATTTCCTAAACGACAACTAGTGTCAAACCTGAGGGAACTACTTTATGCAAAAACACCCAGTTCGAAGCGAATTTATGCTGCACTTGGTTCAAGGAGAATGGGAAATGAGAGGCATGCAAGGCTCGACCTCTCTGCCATAAGGCATAGTCCCATTCTATTCCCCTAAAACAGCATAAAACGGGATTATTATAACTTAGATTCTAGGTCAACGCCCCTATTGTTCACATCCTTTGAAACGATCTCCTCGCTGTCCATCATGATTGAGAAAAGTTCCGGACCAACCGGGACCACCCATCCATAGGACGGACCCATGGCCACATCCACCACACTTTCCTCAGGTTGTTTTAGTTATCTAATTACCTACCACATTTAGTTGGACATGCATCAAACAGCTTCCTTAATTAGTCATGTTAGGCGCCGGTTCATTCACGTAAACATAGCACTTGATATAGAAAAACAATGTCAAACAAGTTCATTTTCAATAGGTTATCAAACTTATCTTTGAAATACATAAAGTCCAGCCCGTAGGCTTATCCATAATCCGCTCGAAGGCTATCCAGCAATCCACAGGGATTACTAATCCAAGATTCCGCCCGTAGACTAGTATGCGGGCCTCGAGATCCAATCCCGAGTCACGTTGGCCTCTTGTACAGGGCTCAAAAGGCAAGGGATTTACGACCAGAGCCCCCTCTAGCACCCAAGCGTCCTCCTACTCCAAGTAGCGCTCAACGGAGAGACCTCTCGCGGCGGGTTCGGTCCACCTTCTCGGCGCAGTTAAGAACCCCCTTGGTTAGGGTCAGGCAGGCAGTCTAATGCTAGGAGGCATATTCCACGGTGGATTCCGTGAGGTTTTACGATGGATTCCGTAAGATTTTATTATCGGGACTCATACACAAAGTGGATTCTTTGTGGGAGAAGTCGATGGGGACGCCTATCCTTTTCGGGCATTTTGTTAATTTAGTGTATACATGGGTGATTCCATAGCCGGTGATTTTGCAAAATACATATTTAAATTAATAAACGTTTATGAGTTTAGAGTACGCACTCGTGATAAATTAAGGTTAGGACAAATTAAGTTTAGACTGCTAGGTATTCACTTTTGTCAATTTAATTGTATTATTTTACTAACAATTGTGAATGCTTCAGTTGATGTGTAGAGATAGCAGCGGTAGCAGTGGAAAGCATTGGAGGATAGCGTGTATTCAAATTTATCGTCAATATATTGATGGGCGCGTGTCTTAGGCATGGCGCCTATATTTTGTCGCGCTTATTTATCAAGGCGCTTGATATTTATTTATTATTTTTGTATGCGCATGGGCGCACGATTTAGATATTTGTATTTAGACATTGTATTTATATATGCCTGACTTCTTGGGCGCCTATTAGCTTTAATTCTCTATTTGGCACAAAAACAAACTCAAAAGCTAAAGTGTGCTATTTTGTAATTTGGGCTATTATTTGAGCTTGAAGATGATTAACATATGAAATACATGCTTTGTGGAGCGCTCACACAAGGCATGGGGGGAGATTGCACCCAATTGGTCTCTTGTTTATGTCGTACAAGCTTTTTACATTGATTTGTGTGCAAAAAGTAGAGTTCTTTTGTTCTTGGGGATCTTCTGATGCTCACTACGCATGCTTACGGCATCTGATCTGTCGCCGCCGATTCAGACGGCATCTGAACTATGCATCTTGACGTCTGAATCGGCGGCGAAAAACGGCCCCCCTCTTAAAATCAAAATCGTGATCAGTCAAATTCTTCAAGCTTAAAGTTCCTAAATCATCTAAGTCTTTCAAGTTTACTTACTTCTCCAAGTCCTGCAAGTCACAGTAGTCATAAAAGACTTACTTCAACCACTCCCATAAAGACTGTTCACACGCAGAAGCACAGAATTATGGTATTGCTATCTGGAAGACCTTGTTCCTATTTGCAAACTTGCTGAACCAGTTTCAGCAAACGCAGAAGGTCATACGCAATTTCTACAAAGACAACGAATACCGCAATCGCAAAGGATAATGATCATAAAAGCCAAACAAAATTTATAAGCCTTGTATATCCGCCTTTGAGCTACGCTCATCCCGCTAATAAGATTTCGAGAGTGTGAGGTCTTTTGGATTTTACAGGATGACGGAACAACATATGGTCAATTTTATGGCTGAAGGTGATTTACCCGAACCAACGATGGAGCAAAAGTTGGATTTGATTATGATGCAGCTTGATGAAGAACGAAGAGCCCGACAAGCTTTGCAAGCTCAATTGGCCAATTTGCAATAATCTACCACTGACAAAGATGGATCGCAACCCGAAGTTCTTATACGACGTACCATCGATGCAACACTTGAAGCCCAATCCATCCGCAAAGAAATAAAGATAAGTAAAAGAAACTTCAAATTTCGTACTTTCAATGGATCATGAGATGGAAAGACTGTACTTGCATTTATCAGTCAATTTGATGATTACTTCCATGAAGAAACATATGCTGAGAAAGACAAAATTAAATGTGTCACTAACCATTTAGTCGATCGAGCATCTCTATGGTGGACTGTGGTCCGCAAGAGCATTGATTGTCCCACTACATGGGAGAGTTTCCAAAAGAAGTTTTTGCAAAATTTCCTTCCTCCTCAATTCCATGAAAAAGCCATAAAGCAATGGGATCTTCTACAGTAAAGAGATCGCGAACCTATTTCCCAATACACTGAATGTTTTTGGAATGCCCTACTGCAACTACGCATGCTCGAAGATGTACCTGAAGTGACTCACAAATGTAAGTTTATGTCTGGCCTACTTGCACATTACTATGAACTACGCATGCTCGAAGATGTACCTAAAGTGACTCACAAATGCAAGTTTATGTTTGGCCTACTTGCACATTACTATGCTAAAGTCAATATGTTCAAGCCAACAACCCTTGAAGATGCAATTTCTTTGGCTCATGACACTGAAGACAAGATTCGAGGAAGAGACAAGCGACCACAACAATTTCAAACTAATGGTAACTATGGTTCCAAACAATTCAATTCAAATTTTTGAAGATTCAATCAAAGTCATTTTCTTCCATCTTCATTCTGTAAGTCGGATACGACCACCTGCTTTGCCATTAAACACCAATCAAAACCCTAAGCCATCCTCACAGCCAAATCCTAATATTCCTAAACTTCCTGCCATTACCAACAATGTATCTAAAGCCAAACCAATAGTTTGTTATAAATGCCATCAACGTGGACATCTAGCAGCCAATTGCCAAACCAAAAAGCCACCTGTCCATATCAATTATCTTGGAGCAATGGAAGAAGAACGTGAGGAAATGCCTGATTTTATGGAAGATGACGATGACATTGGTACTACTTTAGATACTTTGCCAGGTATGCCAACTCCCCATTCTTTGTTAACAATGAGATGTTTTGTGTATGGTAAAAAAAAGATTATTTTACATGATGATGGTAGCACACATGATTTTATTTCTACAAAGTTAGTGAAAGAATTGAATTTACAAACTGTTTCTACACATTATCGCATTAAACCTGCATTCCTAAGCACAAGATATAATGGAACACAAGAGGTGCATAATTTAGAAATTAAAATTGGTGAATATATTGAACGAAGAAATTTACTAGTTGTACCTTTACAGTCTAGTGACATTATATTAGAAATGCCTTGGCGTCATCGGTATAATCCTAACATAGATTATTCTACGCATTCAATTAAAATTTATTTTCAAGGAAAACAAATCACATTGCATGGTATGCATGCTTTTAATAATTTTCCACTACTTACTCATACTCAAGCTAAATGTGCATTACGTAAAAGTAGCAAATCTTATTTAATATGGGTGAATGAACTTCAAGCTTTTAAAAAAAACAAATGCATCCTAGGCATACACAATTTCTTACTCAATTTCAAGATTGTTTTGCTGAAGATTTACCACCTGGACTACCACCTTCACGTCCTGAAGACCACAAGATAGATTTAATTCTTGGTACACAACCACCATGTAAAGCACCATATAGACTAACCAAATTGAACAAAAAGAAATTCAAAATCAAATAGAGGAATTACTTAACAGAGGATTAATTAGACCTAGTAGTTCTCCATTTGGCACACCTGTTTTATTAGTAAAGAAGAATAATAATACTTATCGTATGTGAATTGATTATCGTGCCCTAAATAAAATTACTATTAAGAATAGATATCCGATTCCTAGGGTAGATGATCTTATGGATAAGTTACAAATTTGCCATATTCAGTAAGATAGATCTTAAATCTAGTTATCATCAAGTAAGATTGGATAAATCTGATATATTCAAAATTGCATTTAGAACACAATTTGGACACTATGAATTTCTAGTGATGCCTTTCGGTCTAACTAATGTACCAGCTACATTTAGTCACATGATGAATCACATATTCTTGAAATATCGGCAGTGTTATAGTATTCTTTAATGATATATTAGTATTCAGTAAAAATGAGAATGAGCATTATGAACATTTGTCTTTAATTTTCAAGTTGTTAAAAGATAATCAATTATATTCTAATCCAAAAAAGAGTGAATTATTTCAAACAGAAATTGAATATCTAGGACATATTGTTTCATCATAAGATATTAAGGTTGACCCTAAAAAGATAGAAGCAATTTTAAATTGGCCTATACCCAAAAATGTACATGAGTTACGTTCTTTTCTAGGTCTTGCTAGTTTTTACAGAAAGTTTATAAGGAATTTATCATTACTTGCTTTACCTTTGACTAAACTTTTAAAGAAGGGTATTTTGTATCACTGGTCTGATAATCAACAAAAATCCTTTGATTTATTGAAACATGCTTTAACCCATGCTCCTGTATTACAACTACCTGATTTCAATAGACCATTCTTTTTAGTAGTTATTGATGCTAGTGGATCTGGAATAGGAGCTGTCCTTATGCAAGATAATCATCCAATAGCCTATTCTAGCTATAAACTGAAACCATCTGAACTTAAATATTCTACCTATGATAAAAAATTGCTAGCTGTAGTACAAGCCTTGCGTTAATGGAAACATTACTTAATGAGTTATGAGTTTATGATTAAAACTGACCAACAAAGCATTAGACATCTCCTTAGTCAACCCCAAATATCTAACCGATATATTAAATGGGTAACTTTTATTCAAAGTTTTCATCCCCTTATACAATATCAACCAGGAAAAGAGAATGTTGTAGCTGACGCTTTGAGTAGAAGACCGACAATTCATAATGTTTCTGTGATATCATTTGATTCTTTTATTCCTATGAAAGATACTTATCATCAGGATCTTACTTTTCAAGCTGATTGGAATAAATTAGTTGCAAATAATTGGATTCCTATTGATTCACTGTCTTACAATAATGGATTCATGTTTTATGAAAAGAGATTATGTGTGACAGTTCCATTTAGATCATTTGTTTTGAATGAGATTCATTGTCCTCCATATCAAGGTTATAGAGGAATTATATCTCCTTTGCGTACATCGACTGAAGATTTTTATTGGCCACATATGGACACTGATGTATCTAACTTTGTTTCTGAATGTTTAGTTTGTCAACGAGTTAAAAGACACCATGGTAAACAATATGGTTTACTGATGCCATTATCTATTCCATCACAACCATGGGAACAGATTTCAATGGATTTTATCACTGGTTTACCTAACACTAAAGCTAACCATGATATGATTTGGACTATTGTCGACAGGTTTAGCAAACAAGCATATTTCATTCCATGCAAGAAAACTCTAACTGCATCTCAAGCAGCTCAATTGTTTTTGAAAATTGTTTTCACTAATCATGGTTTACCAAAAGTTATTATTTCTGATCGTGATTCTAGATTCTATAATAATTTTTGGATTACTTTCTTTGCTAACTCAGGAACAAAGATTGATTTTTCATCTGCATTTCATCCTGAAACTAACGATCAAACAGAAGCTACTAACAGTACTATTTTATATCTTTTGCGTGCTTACACTATTTCTAAACCACATACATGGGATACATATCTACATTTACTTCAGTTTGCATATAACAATACACCACACACAGCTATAAAGAAAGCACCATTTGAAGTTATTTATGGATATAGATTACCTACACCTGTTGCATCATTATCAAACAAAATTCAAACTGCTGATGATATTGCTAACATTCATGCTACTATTTTTTATGAAGTTAAAGATATAATCGCCAAAGCCCAGCAATCATATACAAAACAAGCAAATAAGAAAAGACAGGCCATGAATTTTAAAGTTGATGATTATGTTTAGTTACCCATAGAAAAACATAGATAATAAAGTGTAGATAAACACCCAGTTGTGAAATTAGCACTTAGATTCTATGGACCATTCAAGATCATAAACAAAATCAATGACAATGCATTTAAACTAGAACTACCACAACATTGAAAAATTCACAACACCTTTCATATTAGTTTATTACAACCCTTTAGAGACCAATTACCTGTACACCCTGTCAATGAAAATCCACCTTTGCTAGACGAAGAGACTGAAATCCTTGAACCTGAAACTATTATAGATACTGACTTTATGATCACTAGAACTAGCCGTAGATATTCTAGATATTTGGTCAAGTTTAAAAACCATCCTGTTGAAGAGGCCCAATGGATGCACGCTAGAGACTTAAATGATTTCCCCACTCTGTTAGCTCCACATTGAGCTAATAGCAATTGAGGACAATTGCTATCCCAATATATGAAATACATGCTTTGTGGAACGTTCACACAAGGCATGGGGGGAGATTGCACCCAATTGGTCTCTTGTTCATGTCATGCAAGCTTTCTACATTGATTTGTGTGCAAAAAGTAGAGTTATTTTGTTCTTGGGGACCTTCTGATGCTCACTACGTGCGCTTACGGCATCCGATCTGTGCACCACAGTCGGGGGTAACTGAAGCTGCCTCTCCCTTCAGGCCTTCAACCTGAAGCATTAGATATCTTTTCATCCTTTAATTCTTTGAGCAAACAAAGCAAAACAGTGCTCTTAAAACTGTTACAAGCACAATCATTTCCATTGGTCATTATTTTTGGCCAACTACTAAGGAGTGAATCCTTCTTTCCGAATACATCCAACACTCAATTCGGGATCAATTGCGACTTGGCAAGATCCCCAAGAGTTTGACTGTTAACCCGTGTATCCTTGGGTTAGGGCCGTACCCTATTAACCCAAATTAACCAAAACCTTAAGTGTTATTAGCAGTAAATATGTTATTTCAATTTACTGATTGGTCTTAAGCAAATATCTAATTCCCGTATCTTGGTCACTTTACCCAAGAAAGGTACTATATTAGGACAATTATTCATTCTCTTGCAAGATAACCTTGCGTAAGAATCTGTCAATTCATTCCAAGGAATTGGTCATTTCCTTGTAATCAAATCACAAGATCATGCGACTCTGCAACTTGTTGCACAAGTGTCGCATCAAACTATGGGACTATTCTACCCATCAGCAGTGTCTTCTAATCACGATATCATGATTAGATATAACAATCCGTTCCTGATCGCATTACTGCCGGTCCTAGGGTTCCGAGTTTCATCTTTTTAGCGAGAGATTCTTAGGAAAAACACTAGATCACTTCTCGCAAGTATGTTCCAATGTCCCTATATTCCATGAATGTGGGCAAGTCTTTAGGATATTTCAGCTTTGGTAATACGAGCGACTAGGTAATGTCCTCAACGTGCTAACCCTAGTTAGCTCTTTGGAATATGTTGCATTGAATTAACCCTTCCTAAACAAGTACCTTGCGGTTTTAGGTGTTTAGGTTTAAATCAATTTAACATGTCTATTCTTGAAGATAATTACACTACCATTTCTGTAACCATATGATTCATTGTCTATGTGTAAGTTGATTTACAAACCCTAACTTTTCGCTTTAAGGTCAAAGTAAAGGTTAAGTTATAGCCTAATTCCAATTGATCATCCTATAACATGCAAACAAGATTTATGCTAAAACATGCAGCCTTTTTCTACTTTCATTTCCGAATGAATTTGTCGTATGTAGAACTTACACAACCTTTCGTTGATTTTGAGTTTTTAGGCCACTTGCCTAGAGTTAAATCTTCTTCATGCAACCTAGCAATTTCCTATGGTTGCTAGCAACTTTCTATAACGATTCATTTTGAAGAAAATATGTTCAATAATGTGATATGCGGTTTATTCCTTCCATGCTAAAGTGTACTATCATAATTCCATTTTGTAAAGATGGGCATTAATTAATCTAATTAATGCATAAAACCCACTTGCTAGACATGCATAGAAATCTTATGCTTGCTTTATTTTGTTCGTTTTATTGAAAAATACTAATGATCGAATTCTTCCATCGTGAGCTATCTCTTTTAAATTAGTCAAAGTATTTAAAATGAAAAATGCATCCTATCTCCAAAAATAATCCATGCACGATTGAATTATAACGACGTAAATCAAAATTAAGAAGAAAAACCTGGACTTGTGGTGAAATGTCCACATGGGTGTTAGGAGATGATCCTCTTGCAGTTGCGCCTTGTGCTTTCTTAGGAGCCATCACGAATGCGGCCTTTCTGTCTTGGATGCAGATTTATGATGTTGGCCGTCTCCTTCGCACGCGAAACTCCCTTTATGACTAATTTCACCGTCTTTTCAGAGTTGGCTTTAGAAGGCTTTATAGGTTTTTCCTCCTTAAATTTGGCTAAAGGGGAACTTGTGGGGAACCTAAGGAGAAAAAAGGGTGTCTGTGAAGGCTAATAGCAAGGGGGTTCTAAGGGACCCTGAGGTTAAGATGAACCCTTGTGTAAGAACGTGAGGGGGGGGGGGGAAACTTAATGGGGCTTATAAAAGTTTGGATGGGACAACACGAAAAAGGGGCTTGAAGGAGGCCACAAGAAAGGATTAAGGCCCTTTGAATTCTGGGGTTGGGGAAAACCCATGGGGAGGGTTTTAAATCCCGGGGAAAGGGAAAAGTGGTTATAAGAACTTCGAGAGTAAGGTTTAATAAAACCACGGGAAAGGGCTTAATGGCCTTTTACAAGCTCGGATGAGACCCCACGGGGAAAAGGGGGGAAGCAAGGTGTGAAATACCTTCTAAATGAAGGCTTTAAAGAGGCCACATGAAGGGGGGCTTCTTAGGAGGCTTGAGAAGCTTCCTAAGAAGCTTCTGAAGCTTCTGGGAGTTTTCCTTGGAGCCCCACGTGGCGAGAGAGAAGGCGATGACTACTGGCGGCAGTAGTGGACAGTGCTGGGCGGCGAGCAGTAGCAGATCGTCCACGTCTTCTTCCCTCCACTCTCAATGGCGGCTTCCGTGCTGAATCCTCACGGCCTCTCCCTCCTCACGTCTGGCGGCAAGATATGGGCCTCACCCAGCGCAACATTGCAGTGAATCGTCTCCTCCCTACGGCAGTGCTTAGGTAGTCTTACGGCTTCCTACCCTCTCGACGGTAGTGTCCCGCAACCTGACGGCCTTCATGGCATTTATAGCTGAGGGAGGGGACCTTCACGCCCCCATGCGGCATCATGCATGCCCTTGCCCCCTCCATGGCATCCAGCAAGAAAGCTTATTCATCCTGCTTTCCCTCCCTCTCCCCCAGCACGACAGTCGACTGGGGGAAGGAGGGGATAATTTTTTAAAAAATCCATAATTTCAATTTAATTATCCTTATGACCTCCTATTAAGAGGAGGTTCATGCGAAGAACACGTGCTTAGAAATTAGGAATGTTACACACCTGACACTTGAGGATAGTGCTACCTCATTTCTACCCACCTTGTTGTAGAGTTTTTTAGTTCTACCATATCTACTTAACTTGCCTTTAAACATCATGTGCCTTGTATTTTCTTTGGCTATTATCCTATCATAAGCAATAGACACAACACCCATACTGTTTGAGCCATCATTTATCAAAAGACTTGATATTGTCAATCTACCATCTAAGTACCAAGTATCCATCATTGTTTCAGAGTATTCCTTTCAAGAATTCAATATAACAAGTGTTACACCACAATTATTTTGCCATGCACAACATGTACATTTTTCAACATCCAACAAGTCATGTGCTTGAACTTAATTAGCATGCCATGAAAGTTTAGCATAACATTGTACATTTTACAAAAATCTTACTAATTAGGGACTTCAGCTTTGCTCAATAGATTTGACATTGTCATCCCAATTAGGAGTACAATATTGCTTCATACCTATTCCAACAATCTACCACAATCTTACTAATTATGCATTTTTCATCTCTACTTCAACAGATTTGATACTGTCAGCCCAACTAAGAGTACAATATTGCTTCATACTTATTAGATCAGGACATGTGCCTAACAAATTTCTCTGAGACTATCAATTGTCATTACAAAATAGGCCCCATGAAAGCTTTTTTTGTAATCCATTACCACCATCATCCTACAACAAGTGAAATACTACAAAATCCTAAGATTTCATTGCTAGTAAGGATATTTATTCAATCTTTAATGGCATTAGGGATAACTAGGTGGTCAATTACAGTACCCAAGACAATGCTTGTCTATCTACCATCTTACTCCACACTGTTTATCTACTCATATTTACTAATCAAGAGCATATACATTTTAGTAACTGCCTTTGCACATCATAACCCACCCTCCAATTTACCTAAAGATGAGATGTTGGATATAGGGCTTGTGATATACTACTTTGACCAGTCTTAAGGTGTCTATAGGCTACTCAAGCTTGCTATATTCTTATGCTCATAAAATTTGCAACAATAAGTAGTACTATATTCTTATGCTCATAAAGTTTGCAACAATAAGTGGTACTAATATTTGAATTTTTAATGTGCCCAATATGTGTGGCATCTACACCCTACTTTATGCAATCAGAGTTTCAACAATTAGTCTTAAAATTTTAAGCATCAATAGTTGTGTATCATGGTAAGAAAGTGTGTGTATTGATTAGGACAAACTAAGAAAGTCAAACCCATTCTTACTATACTTTTATAACACATGCATCATGTCCCAAGATTATTGATCATTTATAGTTTTCTCTTTCAAGTTATTCAATGCAAAAAAATCATGTGTATACAACATCAAGAGTATTCAAACACATTCCATAAGTCAATATCTTGTCATGCAAATTAGTCGATTAATGGATTTCAGCAAAACATTTTTGGGGTTTTTCCAAGATATCCTGCAAGCATTCAATTATGCTACACATTTAACCATTATTATCATCATGCCTCCTCAGCTAGTATATAGGCTAATCTTGGAAGAAACAATGGTGGGCATAGTATATCATGCATGCAATTCATTCTATTCATGATAGAATTCAGCAATTATGTAGAAAAAAACAAATTCAACCCTAAAAGTTAGATGAGGAAGGCACCAAGACCATTGTAACCAACAAGGTTGATGAAGAGCAGAGTGTTGGGCAAAAACCAACCCAAGGAATGTTCCTAGCAGAGAATCAAGGTGAAGAGATCCATAATGAGGCTTCAACCATGCACAAGGGGAATGGATGAAGGAATATAGCTATAATAAAAGAGAATTACTACCTAGAATCAAAGGGAGAGAACAAATGTGATGTGTAATACATGTGTTTGTGTGAGTTAGTGAGTGAGAGAGAGAGAGTGTGTGTGTGTGTGTGTGCACACATGCATGCACCCACACACAGACATATATACATACATACATGTCCATGCACACACAAAGCTTATATGCATATATTGTCCAGCATGCTTGACACATGTTTTGAGATTGAATCACTTTTTTTAAATAACCAATACATATATGAGTCATCATCTACATGGGAACTAGGTGAGTGTGTAAATATTGAAGAGAGAAAGAGAGAGGGCCAAATGGGTGTAGCTATATTGTTTAAGTTGAGGTTAAGTTGACCAAGGTGGTGACCAAAAGGTATTTAGTTCAACTCCTACTTCCCACATGATCATTTAGTTTAGGTTGTACAAAAGGGAGAATTGAACCCAAGTCAATGGGTTAATAAAAATAAGTGGCTTACCATTAGGGTAGCCACTTGATTACGGAAAAGAAGAGAGGAAAGTGGATCCACACCCACCTTATTGGATTAAAAAAGCTTGAGTAATTTACTAAATAAACGTGGCTCCCTTGTAAAGCCATGAAATGAACTCATCTCACAAGATAAGTTGGAATCCAATTTCTATTCTAACTAATTCTCAAACCCAATGTCCCATTATATATATGTTGACTTTCTAATTTTCTTCTAGAATATATTCAATTTTCTTGCCTTTCTCCAAAAAAAAAAAGAAGGTTGGAATCCAACAATGCAAGGGTTGTTACTATGGAGTGTATATGTTATCTTTGAGTATGATACAAAGGTTGTGTGTTACATATCTACATGGTGGCAAACCAATCCCTACAAACCCCATAGTATCCCTAAGATTATTAATTCTAACTAGTAAGGTGATGGGTTCTAGATTCATGGATCCATTTTAACACTTCTTTAGCTTAATTACCTCCATCCAAGGCATCTTCATCCTTATCCACTACATCTTCACCTATGCATTGTTCGAATGGGCACATATACTCATGGTTCACAAAACCTCAACATTCCACATCCTCTACAATAGCCTAACGAAAAGACCATTTGTGACTACATTAAGCTAAAGCTCTAGAGGACATTGCATAAACATTTATAAATGATGTTGTCCAACTTGTGAATGCATATTGGTAGTAAAACTCCATGATAACTTTTAGAAATTTACAAAAGCATTTCTCAAAGTGACATCTATCTATTTTGTGTACTTCCTCAACCACTTATAGCCACATAGCTAATGTATGCAACTACATGATATACCCTCCTAAATTGCACCTAATTTACTCCTAATTATAGATGCATGCCTTCTACTTTCCTTAATTGTATTTTCTAATATAAAGCTTCATCATTTTTCAAAAAACAAAGGCTTAATGTATGGTTTTACTTTGAGTGGTCATGTGCAAGATTTGTGTCTTATTAGGCTTTAAGTCTCAATGTGGAAGAAAACTTTGCAATTTGAGATTGATACTAGAAGGCTAAATATTTGAATTTTAAATCCATATGCAAGATTGTAAGTTTATACATGCAAGCATGCAAGTAATGTGTCCCTCTTGCCTCCTTGATTGTGGTGAAGCTTTAGGCTCCAATTGCCACAATTTCTCAACTAGTGGAGGAGGAGAGCATACAAGTAGAGGAGGAAGGCTTGTAGGAAGTGGAGGACAAGGAGGGCTTACAATAGGTGGAGGAGACATGCTTGTGAAATTTGGCACAACTAGTGGAGGAGACGAGTGTGCAAGAATTCTTTGAGAATGAAATAAACTCCTCTTTTTGTGGAGACCTTTGCATAGGCCTTCTGGTGTATGCCAAGCTATACCTAGATAAAGTTATGGCACTATATATAAGGTTGCATTTACAAGGGCTTGCTGTGACAATCATTGGCACCTCACTTATGTTGGTACTTCGTTACATGATATTTTGTGGAAGTCCACATATATACCTTTATTGTACTTTTCTTTCACCCGTACATTGGATTAACTAACATTTCTTTTTTATTGTGTAGGTCATCACACTTGATTACAAGGGCATCATGAGCCACCAATATATAAATGAGGAGTTTGGGCAAATTTTTGTGCATATGTATCACAATCAAATGGCCCATTTTAGAGATAGAGTAGATGCCGAGTTGTCCCATTCAACATTGCCACATTCTACCTCACTACGCTCTAACACTTAGACTCCAACAAGTGTAGTCAACACTTTAGACTAGCTATAAAGGGTGGCTCATGTACACCTTGCTCAACTGGTGGAGTTGGTGGTTGTGATGGATGTTGTGGAGATGTCAATGTTGTGTCTCCTTTTCATACCATGAGTCATTTTCTTATGAGCACTCCTTGCTCTACTATAGGTTGCTTGAGAGGGCATTATGGAGATGTGGATACTAAAACCCCGTGGTTGCTTGGTACCCCTCTCTTGTTGTTGGATGCCGAGGAGAGTGGCTCTCGTGGATGTTGTAGAGTGATACAAATGTTATGATCCCATCCCATCGATTGAGTGGACACAAATTTCCCACATTTTCCACACCCATAGGCAATATCTTCCAATATGTCTAATGTGTAGGGTTCTCCTAGATATGCTAGGCACCATACTCCCAGGTGGGAGAGGACCCATGCTGCTGACGTTCAACAAGTTTGATGCAATAACTTACTTCGAATTGTCTTGCTTAAAATATTTTAGGTTACACTTTGATGTAATATTGTTATCATTTTCTATTTTGACATCATGAAAATCACTCTTAGAATCTTGTCAAGTAATAGTTCTTACTTTTACCTTTTTGGCTAGCCATTTAGGTGCAGTCCTCCATAGGACCCACTCTTAGTAAATGCAATGTAACTTTTCGTGGTAAACTTTGATCGGTGAGATTTTTTTATTCAAATTGAAGGGGGAAAAGCCCTATTTGAGATGAGCTATAAAGCTTTGTGACGGCAAGTGATGAAAAAATTCTGCAATTTAATTTCTATGTCTATCATAGAGTGGTCTACACCCTATCCATAGTGACCTCAATGAACAAAAATGGTGATAAATTTTAGACCGTAGCTCTCCGATTGGGAGATTTTTTATTCAAAATGGAGGAGATAAAGCCCTCTTTGAGAGGAGCTATAACATTCACTCCTAAGTATAATGTATAATTTTCTATATCTTGATTTTTGTGACTATCCTAATTGATTATGACTAAAAACACTGTCTGTTCCTTGATGCTCATAGGCTGAGCGGCCTGAGCACCATCATAAACAACATCTTAGGCATACTAACCATAATCCCAAGCATGTTTACATGTCCATATTCTCTGTCATCATTGCATAAGTGGAGCTTAATGCCATACATCTCTTTTGATTGCATACATCTTAAGTGTCATATATGGGTACCATAAGCAATGAAAGGTGTCCAAAAGGGATTATTTCATCAGGAGTGGCTATGTGAATAGAAGGATACTTGCACCTATATACGAGTATTGGGATCTGAATCACCCAGAGGTGGGCAAAGTCCCCCCAAGCTGGGTTGTGCACCTCTTCAAGGTCTTAAGTGGTAAGGAGGGTCACCTCTCTTTTGGCTTAGAATAGTGAACTGAACCTTGTAGAGGTGGGAGCTAAGAATGGGGCAAGAAAGTGTTATCATTCTTGGATAGTTTCCAAGAAACTTACTACAAGTAATACTTAACAAATAGAAGGAGTATACTTAAGCAACTCCATGCTAGAGGACTATTTAGTTTAGATAGTTCAGCCTATAAATATTTCATCCTATAATATTGTAAGTATAAAAAAACTCCTTAGCAATATTCCATAATTTACAAACACTAGTTGTCACTAAATTGATTGCTTATTACACATTCTCTATTTAATAAATTTATGTCAATAAATTAATGACTCACTTTTCTTTAAGTGTTGATGATGATCTAGCATGGCTATGAGACCATTTAGAGACCAATAATGGGGTGATCAGAACACTATGATAGGGGATATTTGGTATAGGTAGTACAAGTTATGAAGGGGGAAAGAAGTGTCTGCAAAGTGTAAGAGTATACACAAGAACCAAGGAGTTACACATAAAAGAAGATGGATTGAGTTCTAAGAAGAGTAAGTGCATTAGCATTGTGTATATGTATTTATGTGTGCATCTGGGGACGCTTGGAAACGTTTACTTGTGTGTAATGAGCATTGTATTCATTTGGGGTCATCCTCTCCCTTACAAGTCAAGGTTTAAGGTCTTTTCTTTCATTAAGAAAGACGAGAGAGATAATTCTCTCACTAAGGAAGACAAGAGACGTGATCCTCTAGAAGTGAGGAGAGAAGTGATTTTCTCTTTCTAAGGTCTAAAATGACACAAGCTTTTGTGTAGAATCCATTCTTAAGGTTGAGGCCCAAGGCAATCTAATGAACTCTCCTCATCTATGACTCAAGGTGGTTGCATGGACCATAAGTTGAGAGTACAGTTTAAAAAGCTGTTTTTTTCTTTTTAGACATGGAAAAACCATTTTTAAAATATCTCATGATAGAAAACCAATCTCTAAAAAATGGGCCATTAGAGTTATTGAAAACATCGAGATCTACAATTTTTGTGTTGGACGTTTTTTCATCTGAATAATGCATAGAGAGATATCTTGAAATGAGTGCTGCATAGTAGGTCCTGGAACAACCACATCTTGCATGAAGATCAACTTAGGTCTCTCTCCAAGAAGAGAAGCTCTTGAAAGCCTATAAAAGAGAAGGCTTTCCTTGGGTGTGGGAGAGGTGGAAGGAAGTATCACTTTGCATGCATCCAAGAGAAGAAAAGAAGGTGCAATTGTTGCGGAAGCTCTGCTAAAATCAAGTTCCAAGAGGAGAAGAGAAGGTGCAAGTGTTGTGGAAGCTCTACTGAAATCAAGCTCCAAGAGGTCTCGCTCTACACATATTTCGTAGGAGAGAAGGAGACTCAAGAAGGATCAAAAGGTACCAACTTCCAAGTTGTGCAAGTGTTAGCCGGTTGTATACCATGCAAGGAATCGTGATCTTGTTTCTAAGATCTACAAGTAAGAATTGGTTTATGTGTAACGGAGGAGCTTGCTCCTTGTGAATAATATAGCTCCACAAGGGGGGGGGGGGGGGGGGGGGGGGGGGGGGGGGGGACTGGCCCATCTTCTAGTCCCTAGTGTGTTGTTAGTTTCTCTCTCTCTCTCTCTCTCTCTCTCTCTCTCTCTCTCTCTCTCTCTCTCTCTCTCTCTCTCTCTCTCTCTCTCTCTCTCCATCTTTATTTTCTCTCATCTATTCTCCCTTTGTGCCAGCATAATATTCGCCATATATATTTTAAGTATATAAGAGAGTCAAGCGTGTATCTAGGATCTTATAACACTCGTTGAAGTAGTCCAACCATATTTATGAATTCATGTTGTTTTCATTAAGAAGAGAAGTATTGAGGTTTTGTCACGATTTATGATCTTGAAAAATCACAAGGATCATCCTAAATATCATATTAATCATATATGCAACTATTTGTTATATGCCTACTACATGCACATGCATTTCACTCAAAGAGATCATAGGTCCAATTCCCAAATAATGTAACGAAGTATGTAGTAGAGTAAAGCAATCAAATTTTCAAGTAATCTCCAAATGGCCAATTTAATGTTTGTATAAGCATAAGTCTAATTCTTAAAATATGCTTTAATTATATCCTTCCCAAAGCTTCCTCTCAGAATCATGAAAAAAGAGGAGCTAAAAGTTTTAGCCAAGAAAACAGACCTAGCTCATCTATAAATTCACATTATTATACTTATGCAAAATAGTAGACCTGCAATATTTTCAAGAGACTAACTATAGTAGCAACATTCTATTTATGCAAATGCCGCATAACTAGCTGATGATATGATCATTATTTATCTTGTGAACATTTATACAATGTTTTTAAAACATTCATATTTTTTGTATTATGAGAAGTTAGGGACAAAATAGGGATAGAAACCAGGGAACATTCCCAAGTAATCATGTAACCATTCCCAATTTTGATATTAGGCCCATTTTACAAGATCTAAAGAACCCTAGAATATTTCCAAATAATGTACAAATTTAAAACATTGTTAGAATCTAGGAAACCAATTGAGGCAAGGGGTAAATTCAACTTATGAGATAAATTGATAATTTTTCTTACTTCATTGATGTAGCCATGATGACACTTTGCCCTTAGTATTCTAAAATGTATCAAAGAAAGCATACTATTGTGTGCAACAATTTCTAAACATTGTAAAGGGATGACACTATGCACAATAACAAAAAATAGTTTGGTTATACACATACAATAGTCCAATTATAAATGTATAAGGGAGATCTAATACTATCAGAATAAATTAGCAATATATTTATATGTCTTACCCCATGAATGCTTATTATCCATGCATGCTTCACGAAACCAAAATTCATAATTATTGCAAAGTAATATAGACATCTATAAATTTATTATAGTCATAGACACATGCCTCCAAGAAGGTTCACCTTCATGAAAGGTGGGAGGATGGAAACCTTAAAGCTCCATAAAGGTGAAGAATGATCCCATGATCAAAAGTTCCAATTACCCTTTCCCTAGTGGGCCACCTATTCATGGCAGTCTTCCAAATGACAAGGTTGACCCATCTAGCAAGGGTGCTAGCACAAGTAGCCCTCATTCTCCTCTTGCAAGTTTTGAAACAGGTTTTTGGGTAGGGCTTCTTCAATAAACTTGCACTGCAATTTCATTTTACAATTGTAGTTAACTAGATTTTTCCTTTTGTTGCAATCCGGTATGAACCTTCCTCTCTTAGTTAACAGATACATCTCATGAGAGGGAGTGGAAAGTCCTTAAAGGATATCAGACACTCCTTCTTTCATGATCTGACCAACACTTGCCACTCCTTCTCATCATCATTCAAATGGAATTTCTGTTATACCACTCCTCTAAAGTGAGAAATCTCAATTGAGAGTGATTCCATAGATCCCTCCACCTTCTCAAACCCTTATCATGCATGGATTTAGATAGCTTAGGATTCCTCTTTACTAGTAAGAAGTTATCCTTGTATGTAAAGTAGGGAGTCATAGAGATTGACTCAAGCTCGAGTCTCCCCTTCCTTGTGACCACACCACTCTAGATTTGTAAGGAAAACTTTCCAACATTCATGCTTACTTGTAGGGACTCAGAGTCTCTCACTTTAACCACCAAATTTTTAGATTAGATGAGGTCCTCCTAGATAAGCTCATCCCACCCTCCCACCTGAGTTTTGGTGCTTGAGATAAGAGCTCTTGCTATCATAGCCTCGGGCTGATCACTAGACATCCTACTTAACATTCTTAGGAGCAAATAAGTGGCATTGTCTTTCTAAGGCTCTATAACCTATCCCCCTTCCTTTCTATCAATCATGGCCAACTCCCAAGATACTATATGCCATTATTGTTTGCCTCTGTAGAACCATAAGAAATTCCTGAAAATTTGCTCCAACTTTCCCCAACAGGTTGAGGAAAAGGCAAACCTAAAGTAATGAATATAATGTTGGAAATGAGCATTGTACCCAGAATGACTAAACACCCTCAAAATGATTATGTTACTTGGGGCTAGCTATGTGCATTCCCTTGCAACTTGTGAAGAAACCATTGGAACCTCTACATCATGCCCAAACCCAATGGACACCCTAGATAGTGGAAGATTTTCCCCTTTCTTGATAATCTCGAATCCATAGCTCTCCATCCACCATGGGTGGGTCATCTAGCCCCACATATAACAATTCTATTTTATGCCTACTACTTAGGGGTTCCAAGAGATTGGAGTACTCCTCATAAGCCATAATAGAGTGTCCACCCAATCCTTGGTTGCTTGCATCTTATTCAAGTTGTCTCTGCAAAGAATTGCAAGACAAAGTAACCCTCTAGGAGCCTCAAAGGGTTCAAGGTGTCATGCTATACCAACCAATCAATCTTGTGAAGAAGAGGGTCTGTGATCATAGCAGAGGTAAGAGGGCGGGAAGTGAACTCCTTTGTCTGGATAGTGATCAAAGGATGATATCCCCATCACACTGAGTTAAATTTTGAGTCAGGGGTGCCAACCACTAGACACCATCATTGAGGTAAGCCTTGTCCAAGTGAGTGGCCCTCCACCACTCACTTGTTTGATGATTGAGCTACTACATACACAAGTTGTCTCCCTTTCCGAAAGTGATTGTTACATAAGTCATCTCATGCGTATTTTACATCATTTCCCAGTTCCTCTTCTTGTCCATTAGCATTGTGCCCTTTCCATGCAAGCAACATCCTCATCCACTATCATATTCCAATCACATATTAGCAACGTGGGGCATTCATAAACCTTGTTGGCAATCCAAGCCCACTAGCTATTGCTCTTGCATGACGTGTTCACTACATATATTGAAATCAACAAAACAAGCTATCTCCATGCATGTCTATGTCCACTGGCAACTATAGAGCCATCGTTATTTTCCCATGCTAACTTTGGTGCCAATTTCTCCCTAATCATTAGCATGGAGCCCCCTCTCCCTTGAGTATATCTCTTTGAAAAACTAAGGTAGATAGGGTAAGTGAGGCTTACAATCCTCCTCCTCCCCCACCTTAATATCGTAAAGAATTAGCGCATCTAGCCTCCTATGCCCCTATTTGAGAAAAGGCATTGAACATTCCATGCTAGGGCTATGGTTTTTTCCATTCTTTTAATGGGTAGGGTCTGCTATAAGCTCCACCTCTTTCCATGGGCTACATAGTAATTATGGTCCACCAATGGTGATCTCACCAACAGCTTAAGAGAGATCTTACCTAGCTTTTGCATCTTACTCTTGCATCCATAGCTGCTCTGGGGGTGGATATTCTCCTTCTCTCTTTACCTTTACTATCCGTCATACCCAATGCCACAAGCTTGGAAGGTTTTTGTAGGGCTTTAATGCAAGGGGCATCTTTCTTCATTTTTCCCTCCTCCTTTTCTCCAAAAATGGCATCCTTAGCTACACTAATTGGGGCCTCTATTGCCTTGTTGTTAGGTTCCTTCATTATGGTTATTGCCTCTTATCAAGCTCCTCCCCTTAAAGGGGCAATCCTTGGCAAAATAACCACACTGCTTGCAAATGTAGTAGGATTTAGGTAAGTTGCCAAACTCCACACCACCACTTTGAGTCCACTTTGGTTTGCATGTTTGAGGTATTCAAGGAGTTCTCTTTGGCAATTGTAAGAGTACATACCTTTATTTCTAGCTTGAGAGCACTATATACTAACGCATTAGTTGACATATAGAGGACATGGCCCAAGGCACTTGCAATGGTGGAGAATTCATCATTTGGCCAAATGGGGAGGTTTGCTAGGGTGACCAATATTGGGCATTTGTGCTAAAGCACAATGCTAGGAAAAAACTAAGTTGACCATGGCATCGCCAATACTAAGTTTTCTTTATACCCCACCACATAGCCTAACATCCATGCCCTTTTAATCGGCGTGCTGAGTAGTGCCATGAAGAAATCCCTCCTAATAGATTTGAACTAGTGTATGAAAGCTCTCTTTTGATAGCTAGTAGAGAACCATCAGTTGAACTCATTCTGTGTTGGGGGTGTCCCATGAAATAAAAGAAGACTCCATAAGAAGCATAATCAATATACCTTTTACAAATTAGTTACATAGAGATAGAGGAACATTTGCCTTGAAGCATTGCTTACCCGTTATGGTGGCCTCTACTTTTCTTTGAGTGTTGATGGTGGCTTTCTCATCCTTGAATATCTACTTTAGCTTCTCCATCTCTTGTCAAAAACCCCTCTCAACCCACCCCACCCCGCGTCACTCCCCCCACGACACGGCACACCTCCCCCCACCCCACCTCACCCCCCCACGACGCGGCACATCACCCCCGCCCCTTATTCTAATGGGAATGATGCCATCTCCATCCCTCCTTTGCGAGTGGAGCTTGCTATCCTCTTCCTAGAGTGACTCTCCTCTCCATTAGGCAATCAAGCTCTCTCCCCCACCCTATAGCCTTGCATGGATGTAAGGGGGAGAGATCCATCACATTTTTAGAAAGCCTTATCATGCCAATAAAGGAAGCCTTGCAAAAGAGTATATAGTTGTCCACAAATAATAGGCAGTAGAGTGCTCAAACAAGGTATCTACTGTCAATGAAACTACTCACAAATAGTATTCAACATTTTTGTCCATAAAATTACAATAAATGACCATACATTAGTGGAAAATGGCAAATGGAGTAAGCTCCCATTGGTAGGAATATTGAAATAGCAATTTGGGATATAGAGGATTTGTAACAACCAAGTAATAAGAATTGTCAAAGCATATAGAGTGTCAATTACATAGATGCATACAACCAATGTGTGTCAAGCATCTACCACTAACAATCCACTTACAATGATAGGTATAGGTTATCCAAGTGCTCAAAAGCAAACCAACCTACAAGAGTCAATATCTACAAGAACAATGTATGCATATATTAATTAAGCATGTAAATATGCAAGAGACTCCAATTGTCTCTAAAGAAATAAGCTAAGCAAATTAAATACAAATGTCTTCTATTGAAAGAAAATCCCAAATGTTCAAGAGCATAATAAGGCCCAATGTATCCAGTACATAACATGTAGGAAGCCTAAGCGTATCATTAATACATCCATGAGTATATACATCCAATATGTCTTCAACCCACAAGTAAAGAATCATTGAAGCAAATGGCTAACACCTAAGTACATCCAATAGAGCTCAAATCCAAGCCTCAAAGGTCACCATAAGCATATTGAAACATAAATATCAATGTTGAGCATCAACATAAGCATATGAAAGACTTGAAGAGCATGTAGGTATGTAATACATAGAGCTATATACCTTGTAAGCTTGTTGTCCAAATCACAATTGTTTTGTTTTGTGTAAAATAGAACATTAAAAACCACACAAAACAACCTCTATGAGTGCTTAAATTTGTGTTTTTCTTCATGCTCCTCATTTCTAGCTATAGAGCACCTCAATCTGATATCTTATGCAAAAGTTATAGCTAAAATATGAAAGTTCTATCAAGTTGCCATAGCTATCCATGACTTCTACAACATACTTTGTATCCACTCAAAATGGATAGAAAGACTACTCAACTCAGTAAGCACTCAACAAGGCTCGGCTAAGCCTTGCAAAGATCCTTAACCTACTTGGAATAAGTATTGAAGGTAGAAAAGCCAATGTATATCTCAAATGAACTAAAGTGGGGTTGCCATGAAAATTGTAAGTCAAGTCTCTTCCCAAGCTACATGCAATGTTAGTGAAGCTCCTTGAATGCCCGTTGTGGTACTAATTGAAAGGTGAGTGGGAGCTAAAAGCAAAGCTAAAGTAAGAAGATAGCAAGAGCTATGGAGGTTCAAGCAAGAAGAGAGAAAGCAGTGTGTGGGAACTCCAACAATGATAATGTGACCTACCTTCCCTTATTCGATTTTTCACTAAAAGAATAAAGAATAAAGCGATAGGGATGGGTGCTTGCTACCTACAATGTACCAGTGTGCAAGTCTGTATACAAGTAAATATAGATGGCTAGGTACAAGTAGCCTTTAACCCCCCAACACTATCTGGGACAGAGCTTGTCAAGTATGTATCAACCCTCTCTTTATGAGAAAGGATTGATAGGAGCTTGGATTTCCTCTCTATCTCTGAGTGCAACATGGTAGTTTCTCCTCTATCATTGAGATGTTTATGAGATACAACTTTAGTATGTGCTCAAGTGTGTATTAATAATATATTTTTTATATGAACTTCTAATATGTCTTTAAGATAGACCTTGAGCACACACTTAAGCTTATATTATAATTCCCTTCCTTTATAGGGAAGGAGGTTCACAATATAGATTTCTAGTTTCTTCTTTATTGTTTAGATGTCTTTGGGAGAGATATTGAATATGTGATCAAGCCTATAGGAACCTTCTATATTTGATATGTCTCTAAGGCATGTTTGGGTTAGAGGTTGAGCACATCCTAGAGCCTAGACCTTGAGCACACACTTAAGCTTGTATTATTCCTTCCTTTATAGGGAAGGAGGTTCACATGATAGATTTCTAGTTTCTTCTTTATTGTTTAGATGTCTTTGAGGGAGATATTGAATATGTGATCAAGCCTATAGGAACCTTCTATATTTGATATGTCTCTAAGGCATCTTTGGGTTAAAGGTTGAGCACATCCTAGAGCCTATATCAACCATGGATTTCTTGAGAGGGGGGAGGGGAGCTTAGCATGATAGTGAGATAGATCTCTCTATGTGACTTCGAGATCTCTCTTAGGATGGAGCTTTAGTCCATTCTCAAGCTTGTATCAACACTCCCTTTACAAGGGAAAAGCTTAGCAAGATGGTTTTCCCACTCCCTTTGAGACAAATTTCCACCTCTCTCACTGAGTTGTTGATGAGGCAAGGCTTGAGAGCATGCATCAACCCGATATTTCTAGGGGATAATATTGGCAAGACATACACTTAGTTTCTTCTTTTTCTTTGTTGAGATAGTGCTTTAATACATGCTAAAGATAGCACGTCCATCTCTCCTCTTATCTATCAATCCTCTCAAATTTTGATATGATTTTGAGGTATTTTGGGACATAACTTAACCACGTGCTCAAGCTTGTATCAAGCCTATATTTCACTGGGGATTGAGGAGCTTGTTTATAATACTTTTGAGATAACTTTGGAAACAAGCTTGAGAAGATTGTCTATTTTGTATCAACCCTCTCTTTCTTTGGGGTGAAAGTGAGAGTTGTGGGTAGGGAGCGCAACTAGGCAAGATAATGGGACAAAGCTTGAGTTGATGCTCAATCCTATATAGACCCTCTCGAGTTTGATGTGTTTTTGAATTCTACTTGGGATGGAGCTTGAACATGTGCTCAAGCATGTATGAACCCTCTCTTTATGGGGAAGGAGTGATATGAGCTTAGTAATATTGTTTTCTCTCTATCTCTAAGTGCAGCACGATAGTTTCTCCTCTCTCATTGAGATGTTTTCAACCCTTCCTTTCGAGGGAAGGAGATTCACAAGCTGAATTCTTAATTTCTCCTTTGTCTTTTATATGTCTTTGTGAGAGGGCTTGAGCATATATATGATCAAGCTTATAGAAACCTTCTATGATTGATATGGTTCTTAGGTGTCTTTTAGGAGAATAGAGGTTGAGCACATCCTAAAGCCTACATCAACCATGGATTTCTTGGAGCTCAAGGGGGGGGGGGGGAGGGGGGGGGGGGGGTGGTGCTAATGGGCAAGATAGTGAGATAGATCTTGAGCATGTGCTCAAGCTAGTATTCAAATGTGTTTCTCTCTCTCTCTCTCTCTCTCTCTCTCTCTCTCTCTCTCTCTCTCTCTCTCTCTCTCTCTCTCTCTCTCTCTCTCTCTCTCTCTCTCTCTCTCTCTCTCTCTCTCTATGTAACTTTGAGATCTGAGAACAATAACCCATTATAAAGCTTGTATTAACACTTCCTTTACAAGGGAGAAACTTAGCAATATGGTTTTATATCTTCCTTTGAGACATTTTTCCAACCTCATTAAGTTTCCCATGACATAGAGTTTGAGAGCATGCATCGACCCGATCTTCCTAGGGAATAAGCTTGGCATGACAAATACTTGGTTTCTCCTTTTTCTTTGACATTTCTTTGTTGAGATAGTGCTTTAACACATGCTAAATATTGTATGTCCATCTACTCTTTGTATGATTTGATATGTCCTTACGAAAAGAGCTTGAGCACGTGGTCAAGCATGTATCAACCCTCTCTTTCTTTGGGGGGAGATTGACAAGATAGGGAGAAAGAGCTTAAGAACATGCTTAAGCATTTATCAACGCTCTCTTTCTCTCTCTTTGTGCGACTTTGAGATCTCTTTGGGATAGAGCTGTAGCATGTGCTAAGACTATATCACTACTCTCTTTTTAGGGAGAGAAAGGTGGCATAATTACTTCCCTCTCCCTTCTTAAAGAAATGGCACATTAGTTTCTCCTTATCCATTGAGATGCCAATTAGATAGAGCTTGAGCACATGCTCAAGGTTGCATCAACACTTTCAATTTGATATGACTTTTTGATATGTTTTTTAGATAGACCTTGAGAACTTAATGAAGCTTGTCTCCACCCTCTCTTTTTGGGGGAGAAGCTTGGCAAGATAGATTCCTAGTCTCTTTCTTTTAGCTTTTAGCTTTTGGCTTTTGCTTTTCTACTGCTTTTCACTATTTTTGTTTTTTCTGCTCTATGCCTGTAAGCCTTTATCAACCCTCTCTTTATGGGGGGGGGGGGGATGGTATGATTGTTCGCCTCTCCCTCATTTGAGTCAATGGCAAGGTACTTTCTACTCTCCCATTGACATGCCTATAAGATAGAGCACATGCTCAAGCTTGCATCAACACTTCCTATTTGATATAACTTTTTTGTATGTCTTTTAGATAGAGCTTGAGAACATGCTCAAGCTTGTCTCAACCCTCTCTTTCTAGGGGAGGATCTTGGCAAGATAGTTTCCTAGTTTCTTCTCTATCTTTGAGGTCCCTTTGAGATATAGCTTGAGTAGGTGCTCAGGCTTGTATCAACCCTCTCACATTTTGATATGTTTGAGGTGTCTTTAGGGCAAGGCTTAAGCATATGCTCAAGCTTGTGTCAACCCTCCATCTCACTGGGCAACGAGGAGCTCGGTAAGAAAGTGAGATAACAAAGCTTAGGTACATGCCCAAGCTAGTATCAATCATTTTCTTTATCATGGCACTTTAAGATATCTTTGGCACAAAGCTTGAGCTTGTATTAACCCTCTTCTTATGGGGAAGGAGCTTGCCAAGATTGTTTCATATGAAATGAGGAATGCAAAATAGCTTACTTGTTTAGCAAGAGGGGGAGAAGTACTCGAGAAGTAGATGTGTCATGTTTAAAGAAGGCATGGATATCTGATGAGAAGAAAGAATGCATTACTCTATTGCCATCTCACTCCATGTGAGAAGGCCTTGACCTCCAAGCAACCCACCATGCTTAGCACGCACACACACACGGACATGCACATGCACACGCACACACACATGCACGTGCATGTGTACATGCACACGCACACACACACACACACACACACACACACACACACACACACACACAGAAAGAAATAAAGAAGGAGAATAAAAAACTTAACCAAATTTTGAGGATATGATCTTGGA
Organism: Lygodium microphyllum; assembly: GCF_053477565.2. Lineage (NCBI taxonomy): Eukaryota > Viridiplantae > Streptophyta > Polypodiopsida > Schizaeales > Lygodiaceae > Lygodium > Lygodium microphyllum. Next base: position 144,188,677 of record NC_141145.1, read on the forward strand.
ATAGGTTCTAAATACCACTCATATTCCACAAAAGATAGGGGAAGATTATGCTATCCCTAGGAGATTAAAAAATAAGCAATAGTATAGAAGTGTTCGTACACCCACATTACTAGATCTCAAAAACTCATGAGTCCAAATTGTGAGGCTAATCCAAAACTCTAAAAACTAATGAGTCTAACTCAACATCACTATAAGTGGACCTTGTCCCAAAATATTAAGTTCGAGGCTCTTAGCCTTGGGGCAAAAGATAGTCATGTTTGATACAAACTTGGATGCATATTATGGAAATACAAGGCCAATTTTAGTGGTGTGTCTACCCTTTTATGAGTAGAGGGAAAAAAATATACATTTAGTGAAGGAAAAAATGCACAATGTAACTATCACGCTTTAGGTAAAGATGTGTTAATATATTTTCTCTATGCATTGGGTAAGTCACATTGCACATTATGGAATTGAAAAGTCTTATATGGATAGGTTTTACTACATAGATGGACATTATAATTTAATAAGATAGCAATAATGAACTCAAAACTTTTAAAAGTTAACAAATCAATAAAGCATGTGTTATGACATATGCAAGAGTTGCTAGTTATTTTATGGGTTTGGAGGGGCATATATGTGAATGCATACTTATGGACTCTTATACATGCATGTACTCATATAACCATCCCCTCCCTAAACATTATCTCTATGTGTATCTCTCTCTCTCTCTCTCTCTCTCTCTCTCTCTCTCTCTCTCTCTCTCTCTCTCTCTCTCTCTCTCTCTCTCTCTCTCTCTCTCTCTCTCTTTGCATAGTTGAAGTACATTCAATATTTTATACACATCTCCTTAGACACTTCCTGAAAAATATACCTCAAGTAACCCCTTAGAACAGTTAGCATAGTCACTTTCAATTTCCCTATTAAAAATAGAGTTTCCATATACATTATCACTTTTGTACTCTGTTGAATCACTTTTTTAAAAAAAATATTGATTAATCTCAACACATTAATAAGTCCATTTTGGACATACCCAAAGGGAGCATGAATCATGCTTGTATAAGAATAGCAACTCTAAGTACACAACAAGTGGGACTAGATCTTGCATAGGTAGAGCCATCACATCTTTCTAACTTCATGTTCTAGAAGGCTTGACCTTACTATTCCCAATTGGCATGCTTTTCAATCTACATGTTGAATTTTTCATTCTCTATTTTTTATGATCTACAATTAGACTCTAATTTTCAAGCCTTGAGGGGAGTCAAACCTTTTTCTTCAAAATAGAGGAAAATTTTAAAAAAAGTAGAACAAAAACCATCAATCACGACACTCTCTTTCAATCATCTTCATCACTTTAAAAAATAAAACTATTGAATTCCCCCAATGATAGGGAACTCCTCTTGGGCCGTACACGAATAAAAACCATGTCTCCTTCATTGAAGAGTCACTCTTTTCTATTTAGATCTACATAGGCTTTCTGCCTATCCTTGGCGGCTCTAATGTCTTATATGATGGCCTTAACTTGCTCATCCATTTCCTCAAGCATGTCCTTAGAAGCTTCTACCCTTAAAGTAGGATTTGAAAAGTTCAATGGGGTACAACAATCATGCCCATACAATGCTTGAAAAGGTGTCATTTGAATGCTTTGTTGGTAGGAAGCATTATAGGCGAACTCTACTAATGGTAGATATTGGATCAATTTCCTGGCCTTGCAACAACAATAAGCTCTAAGGATATCTTCAATGACTTGGTTGACCCTCTTTGTCTGCCGTCAGTTTGAGGGTGAGAGGCTGTACTGAAACAGAGTTAAGTCATCCCAATGGCCCCGAATATCCCTTTCCAGAAGTGAGATGTGAAGAGGGAGTCGCGGTCACTAACAATCCTTCTAGGCAACCCATGGAGTCTAAATATTTCCTTGATGAACAGTCTGGCAATATCTGAAGCTTTATAATTTGTCTTAACTGGAATGAAGTGTGCAACCTTGGTGAGCATGTTTACTATAACCATAATTGAGTTGTAGCCTCCTTGCACTGAGGGTAACCTGACAACAAATTCCATGTTGATAAATTCCCACTTCATCTAGGGGATGTTGAGAACTTCCTAGGCATCTTGACATGTTCCGCCTTAATGCGTTGGCAAGACAAACATTCTGTGATATAGTTAAGTACGTCTCCCTTAAGCCTTCCCCAATGGTAGCTCTTTCTGACTGTGTTGAGGGTCTTGATATATCCAGGATGGCTTGAAAAAGGGGAGTCATGTGCTTCCCAAAGTATTCTCTATTTGAGTTTCTTGCTTGAGGAATACATAATCTTGTTCTAAAATAGACAAGTCCCTCATTGACGAAGAATTCTTGATATTTGGCCTTGAGTTTGGGGTTTTGGTCCTTTTCCAAAATTTCCTTTATCATCTCCAAATATTTTGGATCATGGCTAGCTTCTTCCTTGGCTAGTTCAAGGATAGGGTTGCTAGGCATTGACACCATAGTTGCCAATGATTTGGCCACTGAGGGTTCCTCCATGATAAGGGAGTTGAGGAACTCCTTGCGATGACTTTGGGCATCAGCAACCACATTCTCTTTGTCGAGTTGATATTTGATCTCAAAATCATACTCCTGTAGAACTTCTATCCAACGACGTTGCCTCATGTTGAGGTCAGTCTGGGTGAAGATCCATTTAAGGCTCTTATGGTCCATGACCAAAGAAAACTTGTTACCAAGCAAGTAATGTTGCCAAAGTTTGAGGGCATAAATCACTGCTAGCAGCTCTAGGTCATGGGTGGCATAATTCCTTTCATGGGTTTTTAACTTCTGCAAGGAATAGGCTATAGGATGACCTTCTTGCATTAGTACATAGCCCAGTGCAAATGAGCTATCATCCATGACAACTTCAAATTTCTTGCTTAAGTCAGGGAGCTTCAGATGGTGCTGTCATCAAGCTATGCTTGAGTTGATTAAAACTTGCTTGTTCAGAGGGCGTTCACACTATGGAAACTTACTTTTTCAGCAAATTTGTGAGGGGTGCTGCGATTAAAGCATAGTCCTTAATGAATATCCTGTACCAACTTGTTAATCTAAGCAAGCTACGCACTTCTTTAATAGTAGCTGGTGGAGATCACTCTTGGACATCCTTAACCTTGGTAGGGGCTATAGAGATTCCTTCATTTGACACAATAAATCCAAGATATTAAATCTACCTTTTTGAGAAGGCACACTTTTTCTTCTTATCATAGAGCTTATGAGTCCTCATGGTCTCAAGGACGATACGAACTTGGGATTCATGATTCGTCTCTTCCTTGGAATAAACCAAGGTGTCATCAAAGAAGACGAGTACGAAATCATCGAGGCATGGTCTAAAAATAGCTTGCATTAGCCTATTAAAGGTGGAAAGGACATTAGTCAATCCAAAAGACATTACTATGAATTCAAAATGACCATATTTGGTATTGAATGCCATCTTTGGAATATCCTCATCCTTGATGCGGATTTGATAATACCCTGACCTCAAATCAATCTTGGAGAAGATTTTTGCTCCTTGCAATCCATCGAGTAACTCAGCCATCCTTGGAACGGGGTATTTATTCTTGATGGTTACTTGGTTCAGACCTCTATAATCGATGCAAAGTCAAAGTGTACCATCCTTCTTCTTTTGGAACAAGATTGGAGCTCCCTAAGGAGAACTGTTGGGGCGTATATACCCTTGGTCTAGTAGTTGTTTGAGTTGTTCCTTTAGCTCAATGGCTTCAGGAATGAACATCTTGTAGGGCCTTTTTGAAATTGGTGCAACTCCTGGCATTAGCTTAATCTCATGATCCAGTTTCCTAGGCAATGGTAATTCAATCAATTCTTATGGGAACACATCTAGATATTCCTTTAACCATGATGGTTCTTCATTGGTGTCCTCTACTTGATCTGGTTTGTTTAGCTTGATCAGGAAAACTGGTAATCCCTTCCTTATTCCTTTTACTATTCTCATTGCCTTAGCTAGCTGGATCTTTGGTTTACCTGCTTCACCTTGTGTTAACTAGCTCACCCTTAGGATTCCAAAAGGAGATTTGACCCTTTCCACAATGAATGTGAGCATCATTGGGGATTAGCCAATGCATCCCAAGTAGGCATTCATGGACACCTAGATTCATTACCCTGAACTTAACAGTTGTGGGCTCCTTTCTAAGTAGGAATTCCACCTTAGCAATTTGTCTAGTGCAAGTGATAACCCATTTGCTAGTTCTATAAGCAAAGTGGGTGCATCTATAGTAGTTATCCCTAACCTTCTTGCATAGTTAGGTGAAATGAAAGAATGAGTGCTGCCACAACGAATCAGGGTTTTGTATTTATAACCTAGGTAATCCGATGGTGTTTGAATCACCAAGAATTGGCAGTTCAGGCCCTTCTTATGGAGAGCGGCATGAACGGTTGCTCTCTCAATCTCGGCTTCCATGCACAGATCTTCTTCTTTGTCTAATCTTTTAGTGGTAATATTGGAAGTTTTTTCCCTTTCCAATACTACACGACTATGGCCATGAGTAGCCCTAGCTTGGCCTCTAAATTTCCCTTGACAGCAGTCTCCGCCAAGTTTAGGACATTCCCATTTGAAGTGCTCAGGTTCATTGTAGTGAAAACAACGCAGGCTTTGTTCACTTCCTTGAGTGGGGAAAAAGTCATTGATTGCATTTTCTCTTGGCTTCTTTCGTTGGCCTTGACTCTATCCTTACGCCCTTTTAATTTGAGCTTTCGACATCCTTGGATTCTGGTCTCTATAAGCCCAAGGTTTGGACTTTGACTAGATTTCTTGGGCAATAGGTCTTGATCTTATCAATGCATCTTGCAAATTCGAAGGACACATTGATTCCAACCACTCGAGTGTTTATTGGTGGATTCAACCCATCACAAAACCTTGAGACCTTTTGGGGAATACTCATTATCGGGGCTTATTTCAACAAATTTCAAGCAGTATGCCTCCAAAGACAGGTCCAATTACCTCAACTTAAAGAACTCATTCATCTTCTGAGTTCTATACGCAGGTGGCATATACTTTCCCTGCACTGCTTCCTTTAGTTTTTCCCAAGTTATTGTGCTTTCAATGACTGCTTGATCTTTACACCATTGCTTCCACCACAGCTTAGCTTCGTTAGTAAGCTTAAGCTTGGCAATCATGGCTTGGTTCACAGGTGCTGTTCTTGCTGCACTGAAATAGTCCTCCATGGGCTCAATCCATATTTCGGCATCAACTTCAAGAGTCTTTCCTTTTCCATCAAATTTTGGTCATTTAATTTGTTTGAGAAGAAACTTTTTCTCTTGTGCCTTTGCTGGGCTTAGTGTGGAAACAGGATTCTAGGTCTGCGCTTGGGGTTGTATCTGGGTAAATTTAATCTTTCCGTGTTAGGATTGCATTTACACATCCCTATACAACTTAAATCAATGCGCACATATTCTCCATTGCTACTATGCAACCATTTGAATGAACATAAATGTTTTATTCAACTATAGGGGAGCGTAAGCCTCAAGTACAATTATTTGGGAATAGATAGGGTTTGGCTAAGATGATTTTCTTTTCAAGAGTTACATTAATGCCAGGTTAATAATCCCCTATTGGATTCAGCTATAGGGATAGAACAGTAGTGTGGATTGGGAGAATGGATTCTCAAGAAGTGATAAGTCATGGGAAGTTCAAAAAATCCCTATTTTTGATAGCCATGAAGTTCATTTCACCCCATTACTTTAATTTTGTCTACCGATAAAAATTTAACCACCTCTTCGTAGATGTATCAGTTTTGATCTACAAGCCGGTGTTTGATGTGTAGAGTCGAGTTCACACGAGCCTCATGGAAGATAAATAACTTGATAATCTTCAAGTCTTCCAACCACTTTAACCTCTTCAGATTGTTTTGAAGACAGGTAAGTCGGTTAGCGTCTATGTAGCAGTATCCCGCACTCCAAGTCCAACACCTTTCCTCATATAATGTGAGGGGTTGTAGAGTTGATCTAGGATCCCCATCATGTTGGACCGTCTGCGATAGCTTGAAGAGTTCATAGCTATCTTGAACATGATATGAAATACAAGGAACATGATCCATGTCTCGTAAGTCTGGAAGCGGTAGCAATCCACAAGTGAGTAAAAAGAAAAGCATTTTCTAATGAAAACATCGCCTCACTTTGCTCGTTTTTTTTTCCTAATTGTTTTAGTTGTTAGTCGTCTCTAATACCAACTATCACATGCCTGTCCAAGCACATTTTTGGCAGTCCATCGGGAAACGAATCTAAGCGTTGCCGCCCGGCACTCCCACGAAATGTCACAAGGTTTGTCGCCTAGGGTTTCCCGAGTCTGCCTCACAACGGAATGTTCATGACCGAACCCACTAGGATCGACCTGAATCTTGAATCCTTGGTGGTCAAGGTTTCTCGGTCACTCTAATATATGTGCAGTTGCCCAATCTAAAGCAAGTCCGTATATACCCCTCTTGGTTCAAGGAGAAGTAGAAGCAAGAGGGATACATCGCTCCTCCTCTCTGTCCATAGGCATAATCCCATTCTAGTCCCCAACAAATTGGTATGAGCTCAGGTATTAACATGTGCTGCCTAAAGGTCGAATGATGATAAAATATTGTGGGAAGCCTCCCAGTTCTATGGGACTACCCTACCGTAAGACAGACCCGTCAGGGGTTCCACCCACCCGCTTCCCTCAATAGGTATACTTTAGTTATCTAATTAGCCCCATCACATTTAGGTGTGACATGTAAAAGCAACTTCCTTGATTAATCCTCTTAAGGGACAAGGTTCGTTCACATAATCTTATGGCACTGACACGAAAACAAATTCAAATAGGTTCCTTGGAAGTAAACGTAATATTAGTATTTTATTAGAGATAAAGTCTTGTTCAAAAGGAACAACATCCACAATCCGTAAGGATGCACTTTATTTCCACCAAGTTTTCGCCTTGCGCTAGTAACAAGGGGCCCCCCAGAATCTATCTCGAGTCACACAGATCGTTTAAGTAGGACTCGAAGGCAAGGAATTTACAGCCAAAGCCCCCTAGCATCCAAGCGTCCTCCTACAATCAAACCAACATGCGGTGAGACCGCTCATGGTGGGTTGGGTCCACGTTCCTGTCACGGCTATTTAGAATCCCCATAGCTAGGGTTGGCGGCTAGCTGGGGGTGGTTTGGCGTGCCCTCCAAAATTTCAACTTAATTCATTATTCCCATTTCTTTTATGAGTTTGGGGTCACACAATCCTTAATTGGTGTTCCTAAATTTACAAGCACGAATAATGGTTCAGGTGAGTGCTCGGGACATCTGCTAAGCTGGGGTTCCTATCTTTGATGCTTAGTGTCTATCCTTCTTGCCTTGGCGGCAATTTCTAATATCCTCCGAGAATAGGAAATACCTTCTTTCTGATCCCGCTCTTGTATGATAGGAGCGAGCAATTATGCAATTTGATCTATATCCCAGATGGTAGCTGTCTTAGCTTGCTAGCCTTTAATCCAGGGTTCTTGTCTTGGAAGAAACAACACTCGAACTCTCTTGTATTAATGTCAGATTGTGTCATGGTTAAAGGTGATATCTTCAAGGTTGTTTGAGCTTTATGAAGGCCACATTTAGAATAGAGACTAGTGAGTGTTTTACTTGTCTCATGGTCCCCCTATGAAGTAACAATAGATTGGCTCAATTACTTTTAAACCCTAAATAAGTCGAGTTGAGCCCTATCCTTGTGTATATAGGGTTCATTTTATTGAATGGCCCTGAGCAATTTTTAGCATTTCGTATGTGCGACTTATGGTTATCTTCAAGATGAATCCCTAGCAATGCAACTGAAACTGACCATGATGCCACGCAATCTAGATGCATGTCTTTCCTAAGACAATGATGCAATGTAGGGCTTTTGCTTTTGGGAATTAATTTTGACATGCTTATGCAAAACACAAATAGAGACTCGTATTTTTCTTTTGAGTGGAGGACGTGAAGTTATCAGGCCTAATGCAAATGCAAACCCCTCCCCTCAAAACGTTTATATGAGCCTAATACTTAGCTTAGTATTGCAATAACCAAAATATAATTAACCCTTATGGTAACAACTCACAATCTTCACGTACTTAATTCAAGCCTTTACTCCTACCTTTCCAATTTCACAAGTTTCACGATGCAAAAAGGTACGATTTTGGACTTAATGACAAATATGTGTAAGCATCCTAATAACCCATTTTTCAGTACCTTCAAGCATGCTAATGCTAGTGCATAATCTAAAGCACTACGAACATAATCAATAAGGTCCTTGATTTTTAGTGTGCATGAATGCAAAATCTTTTGTGGAATTTATTCGTTCAAAACATGCCAAAGTGCAATAAAACACAATTTTCAACATAAAATGATGCAACCTAAATGGTGGTTAGTTATCATAGACTTTTGCCCAAATACTTCTCCCTTCCCAATGAAGTCGTTCTATGTTCTTAAGGGCTCTCATCAAGGTAGGATTTATGGGACACACTTGGTTACCAAGCGTCGCGGTTCCTTGACCCGCAGCTCCATCGGTTGAAGCAGGATTCACACTCGATTGGACCTTAGTTCACTTGGGAGGCATCGTATAATTCCGCTTTTGCTTTGCGGCTATGCACCTAGGCTTTAGGAGAGTTGATTCCTTGCGAGAGGAAATTGTCTGTGGGATTCCTCTCAGAGTGGGAAAAAAGAAGGGTAAGCTTGGGGGCCTTCAAAGGGGAAAAGTTTCCCCCTCTCTCTCTCTCTCTCTCTCTCTCTCTCTCTCTCTCCCCCTCTGTCTCTGTCTCTCTCTCCCCCTCTCTCTCTCTATATTTTCTCTTACTCTCTCTTGCTCTCACTTTTCTCTCACACACTCTTCTCTCTCTCTCTCTCTCTCTCTCTCTCTCTCTCTCTCTCTCTCTCTCTTACACACATTCTCTCTCCCTTTTCTCTTACTCTCTCACTTGTCGGATAGCAGCAATCCTCCCTCTCTCCTTTCAACGCCCAAGGGCCCTTTTATAGAGTATTGGGAGGGGGGGGGGGGGGAGATTTGGTAAGGTATGGAGCGCCCCCCCCCCCCCCCAAATTCCAAATAGGGTGGCCAGGTGGATGGCCACCACCATCCAAAGTATGGGGGTGGGGAAGAGGGAGTAATTGTTACCCCCTACCCACATCATCCTCCTACCAGCTGGAGATCCCCCCATGCCAGCTTGTCATCCACGATAACCCCCCTTCCTTTGACGACACACGGCAGCCCCCCCTCCTCCCTTTGATGAAACACAACAGCCCCCCCTCCTCCCTTTGATGAAACACAACAGGGAGCCCCTCCTCCCTCCGATGAAACATAGCAGCCCCCCCCCCCTGTTTGCCAGTTGGCAACATGAACAGGGGGTTAATTCTTCTTTTCTATTAAAAAAATATCGTTTAATTAGGGGGGTCATACAACAAGAGGGAGGGGAGATGTTACAAGGATGCTCTTGCATGGAGAGAAATGCTAATGAATGACCATGAAAATATTAACAAGATATTCAATTTCTAGGTTAATGAAGTGAGAGCCTTGATTGTTGACCAGTTCTAGGATGCAACTAAATTGTGAAATAGTATTTTTCCAAAGGAACTTGGCCGTCATTCTATCATCTAATTTCCCAAAGGCTTTTGCTTCTATCCAATTAGTGAGATAGTTTGTTGTTACTCAAATATAATGGGCTTGGATGTCCTTTGGACCTTATGGGCTTGACATAGCCTATTTTTAAAATGGGTTTCTAGTTTGGTAAGTGAGAGTCTAAGGGCCCTTGAAGTTTTGAAAATCATCACACCATTCATGTATCCATATCATTGAAGAGTGTTGGCTACCAAAGTTGTGAATTCAAGGCCTAGTAAATAGTGACTATAACATTGAATTTCCCTTTAGTAATACCTATGCAAGCCTCTATAAGAACAAGTGGATGGTCATACTCACAACATTCCATCTTAATCTTATAAGTGACCAATTATAAATTGATAAGGATACGAGAAGAGATGATGGAAGCTTGCTTTTTGTATCACACTCTTCGGATAGTCTTGTTTAAAAACCTCTATTATATCTTCCACATAATTTGAAGCAAAGTCTGCAAAGGAAGATATTGGTGCTAATATTGGATAAGATGAACTTGTAAAGGAACTTGATGTGGAGTTTAATCATGGTGGTTAACATAGAGTATACATATATAATCAAGGTGGATTATACTACACTAAGCTAGCCATGGGTAGAGAGTAGAGACATGTAGATAGATTGCACACTCAATAACATTTCTCCCTAAGCTCAATTGTATATCTACAATTGTAAGTAAGCTTTGAAATCTTTGAAGCTTTAGAAGTGTTGCTTTAATTGGTCTTGTTTAGGATTGGAAAGATAGTATTCCTTGTGTGGCTATGTTTGCTTTATCATTATGCATGTGGATTTAAGAGGAGATGTGGTTGTTGGATTCACGAGACCAAGGAAGACATTGATAGTTGGACTTGCACCAAGGTCAAATAGGAATGTGGGAGTGATTGAGATAATTTCAAAAAGGAATTGCTTTGTATCCACGGCCAAGAGCTAGGTGGTGAAAAGACCAAGCACGCTATTGCTATATCATCTTAGATAGAGAAGCTTAGAGAAGTTATGGGCTAGCTAATCCCTCAATAACATGTGATATAGTTGTAGAGCTTTGTGATTCCCATTTCCAATTAGGGATGGATGACCTCAAATAATATTGGTCAAAAGGTGGGATGACCTTGAGGAGTCAAGAGCCCTTGTGGGGATTGAGATGGCTTTGTGGAAGTCAAGATTCTTGCAAGGATTGTAATAAAGAAATTGAATCCTAAAGGAATTGCTTTCTTTATTGACTATTTATGTCTTATGTCTAAATTATGTGTGATAATCCTTGTGTAATAGGTGTAATGGGATAATAAAAGGATGCTACTTTTATATGTCCTCACAATATGGTAGTACGCATTGCTAATTAGATAAATAAAACAAACTCCTTGAGGAAACTAGTAGATCTTCACCTTGATGACTAAGAGTGATTGGGTGGACTTAATCAATCATGTAACTTTCATAACCACTAGATGCAGTTGTTAGAATGTGTGGCCCCCCTAATTCAGTTGGATAACTAACTAGTTTAACACTATTTTTAGGACCAGAGTGCGATTCAGGTACCATTGTTGAATGATTTTTGCACATCTAGTGTCCCAAGAAAAGGGATGCCAAGCTCATCATCTAAACTTTGTAAACCACTAGAACCTTTATCGAAAAATGAATGACTAATAGATGCACCACTACCATTAATAACTTTATTCTTTCCTTTGTTCATACTAATTGGCATTTTCACATCTCGAATTGAAATAAAAGGTACTCTCAAAGATGTAGGACTACTTGTTAACCTCACAGAACAAGGATTGATCATAGATTCATTATCAAATGAATTATCTTTGATCCACTAAGTATATGTGAGTCCTACTTTTTTTCATTTTTACTTGATTATTATGATAATTATTATCATCCAATGAATCGTCACTAGATGCATGTCAATTATTTATCTCATAAAAAATAAGCATCCTTGCATACTCTAAGCTCACCAATATGTGACACATTTTTTGCTCGATAATCTAATAAGGATATATATTTCAACATTTGGATCAAGTTTATTTGTCAACTCATTAGATACATGAACATATGCAATATAGTTAAAGACTTTTAAATGTGACACATTAGGTTTTTTTATTTGTAAAGCATTTCTTAGGAGTCATAACAAAAAACACAATTGTGGGAGTTCTATTCATAGCATAAATAGTAGCTCGAATTGCTTATGCTTGATAATGATGTCGCACATTTTTCTTAGCCACAAGGCTAATGCCACTTATGCAATATACATGCTTTTCTATCTACTAATCCCATTTATTTGCAGGGTATACCTGTAAGTAGATTGTCATTTTTTGCCACAAGAAAATGCCAAATTTGTTAGAGAATGACTCTCCTCCTTTATTTGATCTCAAATGCTTGATTTTTAGATTTATATCTATTTCAACAATAATCTACTTCATTCTTCTCTTTCATTGAGTACACCCATAACTTTCTAGAGTGATACTCAATAAAGATATACAGTACTTACTAGACCTATTGAGGCATTTTATGTAAGCTCCCATACATCAGTACAAATGACATCCAATCTATTGCCACATGTGTTCTTTTCATGTGGAAAATAATGTCTTTCCTGCATATCAAATGAACATGCTTTACAAACTTTTTGTATTTATGTAACTTTAAAAATAGGTAAATTAGTAATCAAGCCTTTAGACTACATTGTTTTTAGTATTTGTATATTTACATGATCAATACATTTGTATCCAATTTCAATATCTATAACTATACATTTACCTTTACTATACATAGCAACATTAATGATAGGAATATCAGCATCCAAAGTAAACATCTAACCAACCTTGTCTTGTTTCGTAACTAATTTGCACTTATCGTTAAAGTTTTCTATATATTAGTCTTTTAGATGAAATCTAACCTACATTTCTTTCTCAACTATTTGTACAAAAACCAAGTTCTTTATGATACTTAGTACATGAAAGACATACACTTAGTTTGCCTATCATTCAAAGACAAAGAAACATTGCCAATATGGGTAATAATGTGGCTTGAATTGTCACTTCTCTCAAGATAGCTTGGGATTAATCAAAATTTGCATATCTTTAAACCATTTTTCATGGCTATCATATGATGTATTCCATATTTTGGTTTAGTTGGGCTTGCTAAGGGACTTTGAAGTGAAAGGGTATGTTATATTGTTTTGTGTCCTCCTATTTATTAGTTATCCTAGGCTAATACGTCTAGCATTATAAGGTAAAGAATGCATTCCACCTAATGAAATTATAGTTAATATTGCTACAAAATCTCAATTTTATGTGTTGTTTCAATATGAGCTCAAGCTTTAGTAGGCTAGGATAGTCTCTTTGTGACTTTGATGAGAATAGTGTCATCCCATTTGTGACCTAAATAGTTTTAAGTCATTGTATAAAAGTTAAAGAATGTGCTATTCTTAATGAAACTAAAACATGAAAATAGTTAACATATCTTCAAATTTCAATTGTACATGCTACTTTGATAGGAGTTCTAGCTTGATAGGCTAGGATAATCTCTTTGTGGCTTTGACAAGGATAGTGTATTCTTGTAGTTCAATGTGTTTGGTTTTAAAAGGTAAAGAATGCATTCTTCTTAATGAAATTGCAATATAGAAATAGCTAATACTACTTTGAATCTCATTTTTGCATGTTGTTTTAGTTAAGTTCTAGCCTGGTGGGATGAGATAGTTTCTTCCTAATTTTGGTAATAACATTTGCAACCAATCTATACGTATTGTTAAAGTCTTCTACATAGCAACCTTTTGGATTGAATCTAACTTTCATCCCTTTGTGTTGCAACCATTTGTACCATAAAAACCAAACTCTTTACTATACATGGTACATGCAAGACATTTAATAAGCACTTTGTTTGTCCATCATGCAAAGACAAGGAAATGCTACCAATATGAGAAATAAAGTTGCATATATTATCACTTGACTTAACTAAAGTTTGTGTCTCTTTAAACCACTTTGCATGGTTGATCGTATGGTTAGATGCACCTAAATTAACAGAACATACACAATCAGAATCGCATTTCCTACAACAATGTTCATCGTATATTGTATAGTAAACATGCACTCAAATTTGCCATCATTTTTCTTAGATGATGATGCATAAACTTTTTGCTATAATTTACCAATTTTCTTGTTATAATAGTGGATTTGCAATATGACATATTCTTTCACAACAATTATATACAATAGTAGAGTTATCAATACTTCTATTTGGCCATCAACCTCTTCCTCTAGATTTCCTTCTACCTTGGAAGTTACCATGGCCTCCTGAAATCTATATATCAATAATTGATTGAACTTGTTTTGCTAGTTACCACCAACACATCTTGTGCCATTGCCTTTTGAAGAGGACCTCCCTCGACCCCCTTTTAAAGTAGAGTAGAAGAGTTGGACTTGTTCATTATTTTTGTTAAATATTCACCACATATGTACCACATATCAATTCATCAAAATCAGTAAATAAAATTTATACATACACAAAAATAACAAAGGATCTCCAAGCTAGGCTGTATTAATATGAATATGAGATTAGTATAATTTGGGAAATATGAGAGTAAATCCTAAGACTACATGCCTCCAGTAAGCATAGCCCAAAATCTTAGGAAGCACTATCAAGCTTCATCACTCTAAAAACTCCATTCTTCATCGAAAATACGAACACTCTAAAGGAGAAATTATTGAATAAATAGCACTTTTATGAATGTCTAAGGAATTAGTAATCTCAAAAATTGCAAACAATGATCCTAAGATGGGACTAACATCTCTCTCTAGACCCACTTGAATCCTTTGGCTACTCCAAGAAAATCATTGATCAATTGAAGGCCCAATTGTGCTCAAGAGTAGAGCATCACCTTTGTAAGAGTCTCACAAGGTTGCTAAGAAAAGTACATCACCATTGGATCTTGAAACATTATCCAAGCTTTGTCTCTTGTTGTGCATAAAGTACCTACCTATGTCTACTCTCTTCTTTGATCTTGCATCCAACTAAGTATGACTTAAGAAATTTCAAGAATTGACACTTTTCACAAACATCCTAAATTTAATTAGACTTCATATGCCCCAAGGTTAATTGAGCAATGACACTTCAGCTTAGGTATCTCATAGTACTCAAGGCATTGAATAGAGACCTTAATTTTGTGTCCAAGCTCACAATTAATGAAGGCCACAAACCTAGGGTATTGAAAGTAAGCCTTTCAAGCTACATGAAAGATGCAAGGACCATCTTGCACACCTAATTGACAAAACAAGAATTTCCCACTTGCACACATAGGCACCACTCCCAATAGACAATTCTAGATCTATCCACCTTCCCTCGGGACATTATGGTAACTAGGGCATGCATGCAACACGACCACCATATGAGACAACATAGGCATAGATGTAACACACATTGGGTGCATAGTCACCTCTAGGACAACTCCACAGCCACTTGTAGGAGGATAGGAATCCTAGGATATCATCTAAGAAACATTCAAAAGTCTTTTTTTTTAAGTTTTGATTCTTCTTGATACTTGTGAGGAGATGAGATGAGAACACTACTAGGGTTTAAGAATATTGATTGAAATCGAACAAAACCCCTACAAACCCTAAGAAAACCATTGATATTAAAAGGAAACCACCATGCAAAAGATCAAAATCAAAACTAGTAAGAACAAAATTTAGAAACCTCTTAAGAACAATGAGTTGAATGATAGATAGATCAACTTTATCTGTGATTGGAAAAAATGTTTATAAAACTTCATTAAGCTACTTCACGAGGAGATATATGTAACAATGCAAAAGGAAGCATAATTGAAAGATATACCTAAAGTGTTAAGCTTTGTATTAGAAAGCTTTTGGGCTGTTACCAAAAAGGACGTTAGTGAGATGTCATTGATAGGGATGGAGAACCAACAACACTTTGGCAAGATAATGCAAGGACACAATAGATAAATTCATGGACTTGACCATAGCCACTTAGCATAAATAAGAAAATATTCAATAAAAGATTGAAGATGTATATAAACTCTTGCATAATGCATTGGATAATATAGGTGTAGTGGTGTCTTGCATTGACTAAGTGTAACGTGCCCGTCCAAGCACGTTTTTAGCAGTCCATTGAGGAATGAATCTAAGTGTTGTTGCTCAGCACTCCCACGGAATGTTTTGGGATTTGTCGCCTAGGGTTCCCCGAGTCCACTTTGCAATGAAACGTTTACGGCCAAACCCACTAGAATCGACCTAAAATCTAGGTTCCTAGAGGCCAAGGTCTCCTAACAGCATTCTAGTGTCAGATTTTGGACATCCTACTTTACGCAAAGATACCGAAGCCAAAGTAGACCCATGCTACGCTTGGTTCAAAGGGAATGGGAAATGAGAGGGACGCATTGCTCAACCTCTCTACCCGTAGGGCACAGTCCTATTTCGGTCCCCTAAAATGGCATAAGTCGGGTTCTAACTTAACGATTCCTAAGGGTCAAATATTGATAAAAACCTGTGAGAAGCCTCCCAGTTCTCTGGGACCACCTTGTCATAAGATGGACCCATTGGGGTTCGGCCCATCTGCTTCCCTCAGTGGGCGTTCTTTAGTTACCTAATTAGGTCCTATCACATTTATGTGGGACATTTAAAATAGCTTCCTTAATTAAGCCTTTTTTGAAATAGAGTTCATTTGCATAACTTATGGCATTGACACAAAAACAATCCAGGCAAGTTCTTTGGAAGTAGACTTTATATTATCATCTTAACTAAAATACAAGTCTCATCCAAAAAGGATGAATTTCGTAATCCGTGGGGATGTGTCTTATTTCCTCCAAGTTTTCACCCTTGCACTAGTAACAAGTCCTCGAGCATCTATCTCGAGTCACGTAGATCGTTTGAGTAGGACTCCGAGGCTGAGAATTTACAGCCAGAGCCCCCCCAACATCCAAGTGTCCTCCTACATTCAACTTAACCCATGGAGAGATCTCTTGTGGCGGGTTTGGTCCACGTTCCTGTCATGATTATTTGGAACCCCCTTGGCTAGGGTTGGCGGTGAGCTGGGGGTAGCATGGCCCGTCCTCCTTGAGTTCAACCTGATTTATTATTCAATTTTCTGTTGTGAGCTTGGGTCATTCATTCCTTTTGCAAACATTGAACCTAGATTTACAAGCACAAACAAACAATGAAGGCGAGTGCTCTCAGGACATCTGCTAAGGTGGAGTCTCCATATTTAACGCTAATGCCACCTTTCTTTATCATTTCTGCATCGGCATTATTTTTCATTATTTTTCGAGGGATGGAGAATACCCTCTTTTTGACCTCACTATTAGGTATTAGGGTAGAGCAATTACACTATAGTTTCAAATTTTGGCTCCCCTAGGTTACTATCCTTTGGTTCCCCTATCTTAAGATATTGGTCTAGGGTTTTGTTGGGTCAATTGGTAATCATCTTTTCCATCTTAGAACTCTATCTGGTTCTAAGTTCTCCCTAGGGTCTCCTCCCTTCAAGATAACACAAACTTATACTTCTCTTACAAGTCAAGCATAAACCAAGTCTATTTACCATTCCAAAATAGTTACGAGTATCGAATGTAGCTTAGAGACTAGCCATTTTCCTTATGGATACTGCATTTGAGCCTTCTTGTATTAGCTTGGGGATGTTTCATATTCTGAAAATGATATACCTAAGCGTGGTTTGGATTCATCGCGGCTAGCTATTGGGTTAGAGACCAAAAAGTGCATTGACTCCAAGCCAAAGATTGGTCGTAAGGAAAATTCAATTTATTTGTGACTAAGGTCCTAGCTAGGTCAAGCTAAATCTTGGCTTTGCTCATCGGCGAGGACTTCATTTACCAAACTATTCCATTCAAATAGGCTCAATACTTCACACATGCACACCTTAATCTACCTTATTAGATGCATATCTCATTATGTGGTGCAATTGAGGCTATTCCTAATGCCATGCAAGTCCTAGTACAAGTCTTCCTTGAGTTGTTGATGCGATGTGAGATCCCTATTCATAAAAATCCCTTCTAGTACATTTATGCAAATCAGAAGGCATGACCTAATTACTCAAATGCTATTGTACATACGTTCGTTGTCAATGCAAGCTAATTCGCTACGATAGTCTATGGAGTATAGTTGTCCTATATGGAATATTTATATTCCTCGACAATCTATGATGCATTTGTGGAAGTTAAATCCTAATACTTGACTTGCCTCTCCTATAACCATAGATACTCAGTCCACCTCCGACAACCCATGATTATTAAACCCCTTTTCGACTATCTCTCAATTATGCAAATTACCCGATGCAAGGCATGAATTTTATCCTAATAATGCCTAAAATATTCGATTTTAATTTTGTAGACATGGTAGCAGTACCTGGTTTTGGAGAGTCGAGTTACCGTTCATGTTGATAGTGGTGTCTTTTTTCGATCCTTCTCCCGTAGTCGTGGCTTTTCCAGTTACTTGGAAGAGATTACGCTTTGGGATCATTTTGGAGTTGGAAGTGACCTTTACTTTCTTTGAAGGACTCCTTGGTGTCAGAGTTCCCTGCACTCACCTTGACTCTCGCGGTCTCTAGGGACAGTTGATGGAGTGGCTACGGGACTTGCGGTGAGGAGAAGTAGTACTTGAGCCTTTCCCCAAGAAAAGGGTTTGTTCTTGGGCCTTCTCTCTCTCTCTCTCTCTCTCTCTCTCTCTCTCTCTCTCTCTCTCTCTCTCTCTCTCTCTCTCTCTCTCTCTCTCTCTCTCTCTCTCTCTCTCTCTTCTCTTTCTCACAAGATGGCAGTAAGGGGAGGGGAAGGATAGCATATTTGTGGTAGGGAAGGGGGAATTTACAAAGGAAGAAGGGTAATAGGTAGGGAGGAAAGGAAGGGAGGAATTGTTGGCCCTCTCAGGGAGGGGGGTTTTATAAGGGTGCGACGATAATAATTGGAGGGGGGGGGGGGGGGGGGGGGGGGGGAATGCTATACTATACAGGACCTCGAGATTTTTCTGCCACCATACAGCCTCCAAGGAAAGAAAGGGATATTTGGGGGGGTAGGGGGGTTGGAGGTGGCACACGTGTGCCCCTCCCCCCATCGTAATCGTCATCCTTCTCTACCTTGGCGGTTCCACCTGTGTCACATCATCACCCAGTCCCAATGCCGACGCCCACTACAACTCCTCTTCACCTAATAGTAGCAGCTCCCCTCCCGTTGACTAACTCCCTCTCCCTCCGCCAACCGATGGTGTTGACAGGGGAGGGAATGCAATAATTTTAAAAAATATTTTTTAATTTTATTTATTTTTCTAATAATAGAAAGGGAATTTTATGGCGATGGTGGCATAAGATAAGAAAAAGGGGGGAGATGTTGTCATCACAGTGGCGTGATGGTGGCGTATTACGCTAAGTCTCTGACTTAGTATAATGGAGACTATTAGACAACTAAAATGCCCACTAGATTGGAAAACATATAGCCAACTCTCTGTTGGCATGACTTGGTGTTGTTCCTAGTTGTAGGGACCAAGCAAAGGTTCCCTTTATTGCCAAATCAAATAAGTACAAAGCATGAGATGACCCCTATAGCTTCGTACAGAAACTTGAGAAGATATGCAATGTGCACAATCCACCATGCTAATGATATGAAGGCTTAATCCTTCAAGTTTTTTGTGTGTGATAAAGGTAGAACATTGTTCACAAGGCTAGATGATAATGAGAAAACATGCTTCTCTACCCTTAAGGACTTGTTCAACATGTAGTTTGCAAAAGGTGGATATGAAGGAAACCTCATCATATGGCTCATGAATGTGTAGTGGCACAAGGGAGAGAGTACACAAGAATATGTCTCCAGGATTTGGAGCCTATACAAGATAAACCCTCTTATAGAGGGGCCAAATGCCAAAGATATTACAAAAGAATTTGTGAAAGGAATTAGAGATGAGCATATCTATGAAGCCATGGCTAATAATTCAATGTTGAATGGGTCTAGCTTGAATCCAGTCTTGAATGAGGCCGTGCATATCAATGACTTGCATAGAGAGAAAGAAAGAAAGAATATATTAACTTCTCTCAAACGCCAATGTGGCATATGAGACCATACATTACAATGAAGTGCATTTGTCATCTTTAAAAAGAAAAGATAATGCCTATGAGATTGAATGTTAGGAAATATTCTATGTAAGAATATGCTTGTAGCTTCAAACAACACATATGTATTTTGACTATCCTAGGTGAAAAGCTAGCATGAGAAAAGCCGCAGATTCATTGATGACTCGCATACTCTTTGGAGAAGAGATGATCCACAACAAGGACACCATACCGGTACTTGTCAATTCTATCACAACAACTTAGAGCAAGAAGACTAGCATTATCATTCTAGCGCTATCCATTGCTAACAAGTCCATCATAAGAAACAAGAATACCAAGAAGAGGAAAAATAAAATAGCAAATAAATTGATGTTGCAAAGTCAAGGGATTATTAGAATACCAAACAGCAAGGTTGTGTCCACTGACAAGAGTGCCACTACTACTTCTCACTTAGGCTATTGAGCATGCACCAAACTTGGCATTTGACATGGGCTATAAGAGTGCCACTAATACTTCTCACTCAAGTAGTTGAGCGTGCACCAGAATTGGCATTTGACATGGGCCTATAAGATTATCAAGCATTGCACCTTTATCTTGCCTAGGACAAAAACTTGATGTGAAAAAGTTAGCATCCAACCCATCTAAATTTAGAATGAGTCAACATCTAACAAACAGTAATAAGCATAATACAACCAACCAATGCAAAGATTTGGGACTCATGCTTGTTATTGCACTAACTTCAAGTAGTGTGATAGTACTACTAGGATTGTTGATGCATGCTAATAATCTTTAGAAAGGATTTAAATAATAGATAGAGGTTTGTCAAAAATTGTAGGAACCACCACTTCATATAGTGCAAGGAAACAAAATGACCTTCATAGCGCCCATCCCTTCTCCAAGAAGGGAGTGGATTATGACCTATTGTTAGGCCACCTTTGGATGTGGAAGCCTAATGCATTGAACATTGGGGCAATGGATTAGTCTTCTGGGAAATAGGCAAGATGTAGTGAGGGTGGAAATGGAAAGTTGAAAACCCACAACCACAAACCTAGACTCCATATCAAATAAGATTTGGGGGGATACGAATTGCACAACTAGTGCAAACTCCCTAAACAAATACATTCCTTGCCTAGATGATGAATAAGACTCGATGCACATCCTTGCCATGCTTGACCTAGAGGAGGAAGAATATAGAAGAGTGTGTGAATCGATAGTCAAGTAGGTGAATAAAAGCTTACTATGCACCTAATTAAACATATCATGGTAGAATTGATTGTACTTGTCTTGATGGTGAAATCTCAACATGATGTGGTGGAGTTTAGTATTCTAGGAAACCATTGGGCATCAAGAAAAATTCTTGCTCAATGCAAATGGTGATTCAAGGACCATCGTGAGGCCAACCTATTGATTTTTGAGGCATTGCTTCAACAATAAGAATGGAAGTGTATAAGATTGTATCAAGTGTGATTTGAGTATCATCTTAAAGTATTCACATCACTAATGAAGCTTGATGAACAAGTGGAATTAGAAGTTAGTAATATTGAGGAAGACTTTATTAATGAAGTAAGGACAAACAAGATGATGAATCTAGAGAATATGACTCTAACAACAAGACCATATAACAAATACAACATGTCCTAAACCCCAAAAGGTAGAATGACTACTTGTAGATGCAAGAATAGTGAGAGTGAGGTCAGAGCCAGAATGATTAGAATATTTGGAGGTTCTTGATTGTGAGATCCCATTCCAGCTCTTGATGTCCATGTAGTGGAAGAAGCTAATGTCAGGGATAAAGACTTACTTTAGGAATTAGACACAATAAGCTCAAAGTTAGATGATAACATGTATTCTAATCTAGAGATTCCACAGCCAACTCCATCCAAGCAGTCTAGGATAAAATTATTAATGTATCTAAGGTGGAGAAATTTGAATGAAACGTGAAAGAGCTGAGAGTTTGATGATGTGAACCAAAAGAAGCCCTAAGATCTCCCAAAGAGATTCACTTGATTCAAAAAGGGGAACTATGTAGTTATTCTACAAGGACCTAAAGAAGAAGGAAAATCTGGCAAACTAATTGAGGGACCCATGAAAGTCAAGGAAGTGAATCTTGCCATGAAAGGAGAGTCTCCCAAACTTGTGTATATTGCTATAGCCTTTGGGAAAAGAACAAAATGAAACTCACCCCACTCCTTAAAGAATTATATATGGCATGCTCCACATATTGTATAGGGCTTGGAAAATTAGCAAATGTTAAGTGAGAGTATCATAAGATGATGAGCATAAAAGAAGGAAATAGTAGATAAAAATGATAAATAATAGACAAAGAAGTAGATAGAAAGGATAAGATGAGATCAAGATAATGGGGATAAGGTGCATGTGTATATGGTTAGTTCACCGTGATGTCAATTCAAATTCTACTAATCTACACATAAAGCAATTGATTTGCATTACATACAAGAAACGAATCTAGTTAGCAATATGGACATCAGTGTTGGACTATCTGGCTACATGGGTCCACATGTCACCACTTAGTATGCAGGTTGTCATCATGACCCTTACATGGGATCATTATTTATTGTATTTGGTTAGTTACACCTAATTATAGCTAGCATAGTTATAGTATCAACCGATATTATAGTCAATTATGCATCGGTAGGGCAATGGTAGTCTAATGGTGGTTTTGGAACTTGTCTCCTCCTTTGGGTCAAATTAGTGAACTTTGATTTAGAAACCACTTTCTCTAAGAAAAAACCACCTCTCCTTGTATAGCTACTTAGAAGAGTGTTATTCCATAGCCCACATTATTTTGAGCTTTAACCAAAAGTAAAAGAACCTTTGAAAGTATCCTTCTCCAAGAAATTGAAAGGTACAAGAAGATTATTAGTGATAGGACAATGATGTTTTCCAAACACTAGACAAAGCATTTATCCAATAGATAAAGAAGTGATGTAAGATGGTGAGAATGATGGATATGTCAAAGAATGGATGATGGATTCCTCCTTGATGTTGACGTGTCCACCAATTGCTGTACTCTAATACCAATGTTGCTAGCCTTCATCATATAATAGCCAATAATTGATGGCAAAATAAGAAGAGAACAAAATTCTTGCATGGCGATGAGCTTCTACACTTGCAATCACTTCTCATATGGCCATTGTTACTATTCTCATTCCATGGTCTCTATTGGATTCTTGTCTATTTAAATTCAAGGTTATGCCTTTTGGATTGACAAATCCTCTAGGGACATTTCATTGAATGGACAATAATTTATTTCAAGACCGTATTGAAAAGAAAGTACTTGTATACTTAGATGATATACTCATCCATACCTCAACATGGAGTGAGCACCTCAAAGACTTAGATGAAGTCCTTTGACGACTGCAGCAATACAACTTAAAAACTTAGTATAAGAAATGCAAGTGGGAAGCAACTACATTGAAGTTTCTTGGGTACATCACTTTAGCAGAGCAGGCATAAAAGTGGATCTAACAAAGATACTAGCTATAAATCAATATGCAACACCCAATAATGTAAAGAAATTGTAGAGATTCCTTGAGATGATGGCAAGTTCTCTAAAATTTATCCCAAATGTAGCATCAATTACATATCCCTTAAGGCAACTATTGAAAAAAGGTAAGAAATATGATTGGATAGAAAATTGAGAGCAAGCATTTGAGAAAAAAAAATCTCACTCCACAATAATCTCTTTTGCAATATCCAAATTTTACAACAATATAAATTAAAATTTAATACCTTTGATCAAGCTTTAGGGGCTGCTTTATTACAGGAGAAAGAAGGTCAAGGTTGGCATCCAATATGTTACATAAGTCGTGGCTTAACAAGTGTCAAAAATCAAACTACACTACAACTGAAAAAGAACTGCTAGCAATAGTATGGGTGTGTGATGTTAAATAGGCTATCATCAGATGTTTTTGATATCTCTTTCTCCTCTCACTCTAAAGTATCCATTTGTGCACACTTTGTGCACCTTGAATCAACCCCTTTCTTCTAGTCATGGATCTTCTTGTATTATAGTCTTCATCTCCTAGTTGGAATTCTCTCTCTCTCTCTCTCTCTCTCTCTCTCTCTCTCTCATATCATCAAGAGATATCTACTAGACAAAGCAACTCGTTTTTGAAGTAGGACTTACTCTCCTTTGCTCTATTTCTCACTTTTCACATGTAGTTGTGTACAACAACATGTAGTCAATACAAGTGTGGCTATATTTAGATTTGAAGGCTCATGCATGAAAAACTTTAAAGCTAAATGTCTTAAGCTTTAATGAAAAAGCAAAGAAAAAACACACATGAGAGGGAGTGGAGAAAAACTATAAAAGGGAGGACAAAGAGGGGAGAAGGGCCATCAAAATCACGTGTGTGAGAGGCTTGAGGTTGAGATTTTATCCCTCGCCTTCTTTGATCTTGCCATCGAATTCTAGAGAGAAGATTTGAGGACATGCTTTAAGCCCCTTGCCTACATCAAAGTTCCAACATCAGAGTCACTATGGAGATTGGCTTGAGTTTGAGATTAAAGCTTCTCACCTATTTTTGAAGATTGACAACAAATTCCCGTCTCTGCGGTGAGTGACTTCATGAACCCTGGCATAAATTCTGTGCGACATTTGGCTCCTGTTAATCCCAACACGAAGAGAGCGAAAGAAAGTGGAAAAGACGCAGGGCAAAGGCGAAAGAAAGGTAACCCGACGGAGGGAAAAGAAGGAGAAAAGGCCAAAAGCGCAAGGACAATCCCGTTAAAGGCCAAGGCAACCACGAAAAGGGAAAGGCGCATAAAAAGCGCACCCTAAAATCTTGTAAAAGAGTGCCGGGCTCTCACCCGTGCTATTTGTAAATATAAAAGGGTAGTGAAAAGGAAGCAAGGAAGATAAAAGGACAATGGAAAACAGGGCCTGGGCTATGAACGGCTATGTAAAAAAGGGAAAAAGGGAATGACCGCCCAAAAGGCTATG
This sequence comes from Lygodium microphyllum, assembly GCF_053477565.2. Taxonomy (NCBI): domain Eukaryota; kingdom Viridiplantae; phylum Streptophyta; class Polypodiopsida; order Schizaeales; family Lygodiaceae; genus Lygodium; species Lygodium microphyllum. The sequence continues at coordinate 144,213,288 of NC_141145.1, forward strand.
GTTTTGTATATAAAGTTGAAAAGTGAATGAAGAGCTCATTCTTTGGTGTGGCAAAACTAGTCTTCTTCTTCTCTCCTTCTTGCTTGTGTATGCTCTTGAGAGCGGGAGTGTGAGAGTGTGAGGGAGTGAGTGTGTGAGAGAGTGAGGAATCGAGAGGGTGAAGCTCTCCACCATCTCCTCTCCCCTTCTCCTCTTCTCTTTTCTTATCTTCTCTTGCGCGTGCGGCTATGGAGGATGAGGCATGGAGATGGAGGAGGCTTGAGGATGCTTGAGCTAGCATCAAGAATCGTGGAGCTACCAAAGTGTGAGAGAGAGGAGGGTACTCGATCAAGCATCAAGGTAAGTTCACTGCATTTGTAGGATCGACGGTGCGTCGGCTAGGTGAGAGATGGCCATGAGAGCTCGCTTGGAACGCTTGAAACAATAAGCGGTCTGTGGGTCTTGGTGGTTGATCGAAAGCTCCCACATTTTGGTTCTGTTGTCGAGACCAACGGATTCAAGCTCGAGCACTCACGCGCCCCATATCGAGCATCGAAGTAGGGCATTCACCCTGAAACGGAGCTTGAGATAGGTAGGAAGTCTGGTGTTTTTGATCTTCAGAACAGGTAAGTGTTTTGGAACAATCTGGTTATTAATGACTGGAAAACATGGAGAAATTAGTTCAGTGTTTTGCTTTCGATTCATGATGTGTTTAGGATAGATTAGCAGTAGGAAATCACACACGAAAAGGCAAAGGGCTGCTGCTGTCCAACAGGGGAAAAACCACAGGAACAAAAGGAAAAATGGAGTAGATGCAAGGTAACGGCATAGGAAACGCCAGGGAAGGAACCTGTAGTGTGGAGGGTAGAACTAGCAGGGTATAAACTCTGGGAGGGCAAGAGGACCCCATTTCCAACCAACGGAGAGCGAGAGAGACAGAGAGTGAGCAAGCTGGGTAGCTGTCCAATCGATTGGAGCTAGGAGGATATTACATTTGGCAACTTCAAGTAATTGATCTCATCTGCCCCACTTCAGCTCTGTCGCAGGGTAATCGCACGACCAATAGGATAATACACCTAGTGAAAATCGAGCAAATCGGTGTGCGTGAGCCATCGGACCGGCGGAATCGGACGGCCGACCCAGTGTTCGATTTCCAGAATCGGACACTCGGACAACCGTCCGATCGGAACAACCCGCTCAATCACTAGACTCGGACTAACTGGTCCGATCGGACGTGCCACGTGGCACTCGGACCGACTGTCCCCTTTTTAGAATCAGACGCTCGGACCAACATGTCCGACTCAACTACTCGGACCACTCAGACGCTCTGACTCAGACCCACCCAGTCCGATCGGACGGAGTAATACACGTCACTAGTCAGACCATGTCCGGTCCGATCCCTAGAATCGGACCCCATCCATAATCGGACCAGAAAGAATCGGATCGATCGGTCCGATCGGACCACCTAGAATCGGACCACCTAGAATCGGACCTCCTAGAATCGGACCGATTCCTCGCACACTCGCCCGTCCAATTCTTGAGAATCGAACACGCGGACCCTAAGACCTCCACTTCACCCTAACATACCTGGTCCGATCCCCACAATCGGACCATTGGTAAATCGGACGTCCGATTCCCAGAGTCAAACCAAAACAAAACCTGACCCATCCAGGGACACACTGGGACACTCCCCCAGTGGCCCACCTCCACGTGAGCAACAGGAAGCAGCATAGGGCCCTGTGACCCATAAGGCGGCCAGGACTAGAGTAGCAAGCCTGTCAGGCCCAAAACGAGCAAGAGTGAGTAAGACGCAGGGAAAGCACTCATAGTACTCTGATTGAATTTCCGCACTTGAAAAACACTTAGGAAAGTTGAAAGCCTATTTGAGCACGAGTGCACGAGGGACAACACACTTACGAGTGACCCTAAGTTGAGCTCTGCATTCAAAAATTAAAAAGAACTCACTCAGATAAATGCCAAAAAAACCCACCATTAGGAGAAAACCCAAGCGTAACAGACGCACAGAGCGCAGGGCAGGATCAAGCAAGGAGCAACAACGACAAGGATCTGACTTGCAACCAGGCGTGAGAATTTCACCATGACAGAGGGAGGCTCAGATCATCGGTTTGCAGGGGAGCTAGATGTTAGCGCATTTCTAAAAGCCATACAGCAAATGGTGAGCAGTTACGATGCGCATGCCAGGTACAAATACCATTGCAGGATAGCAGAGGCAATTATTGCGGACCTAGAGGAGGAGAGGAGGCTAGCCCGCAAGGCATTGCACGGCATAGCAGACTATAATAGGGACTAACAAGGCAGGAGCCTAAGGCAAAGCATGGAGCTGCATGAGGTGCAGCGAGTGTTGAACTTGGCTGGCCGAAACCGAACGGACCAGGAAAGAGCACTCGAGGAAGACCTGACGCTGGGCGAGCTCCTTATGAAACGGCTGCTCGATAATACCGCGGTGGAACAAAGTGCCGCTGCGCTAGCGACTTCGCTACTTGTAGGGCTAGGGGCAACCCAGGATTCAAAGAGCCAAGTCAAAATACCTATCGTCGCTAACCAACTTGACAAGTACCAGCCGTCGGACGACCCATACAGCTTTGTCGAGCAGTTCGAGCAGGTCTGCAAAGCCAATGGCCTCAACGACCAGGCCCAACATTCGCAAGCATTCGGACTTTGCTTAAGCGATAAGGTAGGACGTGGTATACGAGCCTAGATGCTATAGAACGAGCCAACTTCAATAACCTCAAGGACCTTTTTGTCAAGAGGTTTACCGAACCTGGATACTCTGACAACCTGCTAGTGCGTCTGATGAACGTCAAGCAGAAGGAGAAGGAGGGCATCCGCGACTATGTGACCCACGTGAGAAGCCTCCTTAAGAGAATCCCCTTAGGTGAAAGATCGACTGACAGGGCTGTGTCAACCATGTTCATCAGTGGGATTCGGGATGAAGAATTGTACAAAGCACTAGTAGGCAACTCGAGCTTGCAAAGGGACGTAGTGGCTAAGATTTTTGAGAAAGCCATTAGGGTTGATGACCAGCTGAGGGAGCGGAGCTCCAGGAGCTCGAACCCAGAAGAAATCAACCCACGAAGTTTAGAATGAATGCCAACCTCTAGCGAGCGATCCAATGCATCGTCCCACGATAAGGGGAAGGCCGCCGAGACGGACCGGTCGAGGTCAAGACAGAACTGGCCAAAATATAAGACATGCTAAGGCGATCGACGCATCCGCACATCCAGTGCTTGTACTGCGGAGGAAACCACCTGCCAGCAGAATGTCAAGACGCTAGGTCAAGACCCTGCGCTAACTGCGGAAGGTTCGGCCATGATGCCGCACACTGCAGACTGCCACGAAGACTACCGTACACGCAGCCCTACGACCAGCTCTACCCGGCTAACAAACCACAGCCATTCTATGGAAGGGGAGCTCCTCTTGCCCTACCAGCACCTAACGACACAAAGCTAGTGGTCCCTAGGCTGGACATAAATCCTACCGGTATACCTAGACTGCCTGGTCCCTATGTGACCCACCCACCGAGCGATGCTCCTGTGCACTACGTGGAGGAGCCTAGTGATGAAGAAACCTACATATACCCTTACGTCTCGCATGATGACGAGGGCAATGCAATCCTCATGGATTACCGACCAGTACCAGTGATGGCACTAGGACGAGGATGGGGTAGAGGCCTGGGAGGGCAGCCACAGGATCCAGTCACTTGTTGGACATGTGGACATCCCGATCACGTCTCATCACGCTACCCAGAAAGAGAGCAGCAAAGTAGGGACAAAGCTGACCAAAGGTGTGCAGAGTGGGGAATCACTCATCTTTTCATAGATTGCCCAAAACGAAAGCCGCCTTTTGGTACAGCTAATTTACCGTCCATCCCACTGGGACTGTTTGGTGTTGAGAGCCCCGATGGGGAGGCCACACCTATCCCCCTTCGAGTGATGACCCGAGCACAGACGAAGCAGGCCGGTGTCTCTCTGCCAGGACCTAGCAATCTCGACGCTACCTCAGTAGGAAAGAAAAGCCGTAGGCGGAAAAAGTAGAGGTCAGAGGTTAAGGTCGCACTAAAGATCGACATCATTACGACCTTACCCCATGGAAAGAAAGTCTCAAACGCAGAGGCAGAGACTTCAGCCCCTAGAACTGCCCAACAGGAAAGCGTTAAGGTAGGGGAATACCCACACCCCAGGCGGCAATTGGAAGCCATAGAAAAGGTGAAGGAATGGGTGAGGGAGGCTCAACAGCACCTCAAGGATGTCGAGCCCATCATGGAGGATGAGATTGAGAATCTCTCCAGCATGAGTGCGTCGTTATCGCTACCCCAACCTAAGTTTGCCGAGGCTGCTATGCCACAAGCAGTGCCGACAAGGCCAAGCCTCGACGTAATAGAACCACAGGACAGCCATGGCCATTGGCCCAGACAGTTTGAACAAAGGGAGGGACGAGTGTTTAGCAATCTCCTAACCACACTAGTGACCACACCTGTAACGGTTGAACTAGGAGAGCTACTCCAGGAGCACTCTACCCTATGGCAGGACCTCAAACAGTGGGTCGAAAGACCACACGAAGGAGCTCCGACAAATGCTCGAGACTAGGATACGAAAACGCACTTACCAAGTTTGACGCTACACTCAGACTCTAAATCCTTGCACATCAACGCCTTCTGGGAGGGCTCGGAAATGCATGCAGTCCTGCCAGTCCTAGCCCTGGGGGACGCAATGAGAAAGGGGATCGTAGACACGGAAGCTGGGGTCAGTGTGCTTAACCATGCGGTGCTACAGAAGTGGGGAAACCCACCTGTCGAGGCTGCTCGATTTAACGTCACGCTAGCGAATGGCATGCGAGTGAGACCATTCGGGGTCTTGAAGAATTGGCCAGTGAAGATTGCAAGAGTCCAGTTCTCTGTCGACTTCATCGTCATGAAGGGAGTGGACTATGATATCTTATTGGGTCGACCCTAGATGCGCAATGCCAGAGTTATCGAAGACTGGGGTAACAGTCCGATCTTCCTGGGCAGCCAAACTGACGCTGTGAGAATAGAAATGGACACTTGGAAGACCTCACCAGTCGACTTGGATGCCATCTCTACTCTACTCAAGGGAACCACCCAGAGCAAGGAACCCTATGGGTCCTTCACAAAGTATATCCCCTGCCAAGAGGACGAGCGGGATTGGATGCACGTTCTCGCTACACTTGATCTACCGTTCTCAGATCATGAAGCGTATGAGCAGGCTGTCAAAACGGTTGGCAAGCCAAGAGAAACACAGCCTGCACCTGTCTACATGATGGGAGCAAGCCTCCATGACGGGCCTAAGCCTATCACCTCCCAAGTGCCAACCAACATGAAAGAACTCCAGGGAATACTGGGGCACCTAACGGACCGACTGGCACGCAACACAGCCGCCAATCTCAAGCCGCTCCAAGACCTCTTGGAGGAACCCGAATGGAAGTGGACTAGAGTGCACGAACTAAATCTCAGATACAATTGGGCATTGGTCCCCGGCCAACAAAATGAGGCAGAGCAGGCCTGGGGGGACGATGAGCAGTCCAGCGAGGCAGATTCCGACGACGAATATGAAGATTGTCAACCCTTCGATGAAGGAAGTGAGAAACCAGAGCATTCAATCAGCTGAAGTTCCGCCACATATTCAACTTAGAAGATGTGGTTATTGAGGAACCAGCGGTGCGATGGATCATGGAGCAATACCACTTACAATGGTATCTGGAAGCAGTGGGCCAAAGGATAGACTATACCCTGTGCGCTGAGTTTCTACGCACCTTCAACAAAAACAGGGGCACCATCACAGTACGGGACGCGGGAGCCACCAAACAGGTGCAGGTTGAACTGACCCCTGAACTGGTAGAAAGAGCACTGGAGCTTCCGAACAAGGTGGAGAAGAAGCCGAAAAGGGACGTCTATGCCATGTTGGGAATGGACAAAGTGATATTTTCGAGTCAACGGTACAATAGCATCATGTCCAGGATAAATGTGCCTTTACTCGAAAGCATCGCGGCTCAGGCACTGGATGAGGTGAACCTCAACGGGTTCGTGAGAAGGATGATTGAGGCCTCAGCAAAGGCCCTGGCAACAGGAGGAAGGGCCATAGCAGGAGAGTCCCCCTCACCTCGATCAACTTGCAAGGCCTGATCCTCCAAGGCCTCCACCGTAGGTTTTGGAGGTGCCCTCACTGCGATCCTCCACGAGGCAATAGGGCAGGGACGTGCGGGAGAGGACAAACAGGGAGATGGCGGAAAAGGAGGTGAATAGCCGTTGCAGTTCCAGCCCCAGGTGGAGGAACAGTCAGATGAAATAGAGACGGACACCGACGAGGAGGAAGAATGCCAGGCTGCACCAGAAAGGAAAGCGGAGCAACGGACCCAAGCCCTGCACGGAAAGAGAGAGGAGGAGCGAAGGAGAAAAGAGAAGGAGGAGCTTGAATGGGCTCAAAGAGAGTCAGTAAGAGAAGAAGAGGAAAGAAGAAAAAGAGTTAAGGAAGAGCTAAGGAGGAGAGAAGAAGAAGAATTGGAGCTGGCGATGCGTCGCTCCATTGAGGAATAGCGGAGGAAAGACATGGAGGGAGCGGGTAGAACATACCAATCTGAATTTGAAGCACCCGGCCCCAGCATTGGTGCACCGGAACCTGTGCCACCGCCTCCTACAAAAGGGAAGGAAAAAGTCCGGGTCAGACCCGTCTCCCCTCTCCTCGCACCAACCATGCAAGCCACTCCCCTCAAGGTGACGCCCCCTGACACAGCCACCCTGATGCACACCCCAAAGGTCGATGAACGCAATGTAGTCACCTGGCTACAATTCTTGGTGAAAAGAGAGTTGGCGAGGGAAGCAGCTAGGGCCACCCCAGTCTCAGGGGCCAAAAGGGCGGCGATGGCCGAGCTGGAGCCAGGGCCAGAGGAGAAAAGACAAAAAGTGGGGGAGATTGCCACCACTACGATCATGCCCCACTCCCCACCTCCAATAGGCCACTATGATGACTATGTAAAGGAGCTACTCGCGCAGTTGCAAACAACCAGGCAAGAAAGGAGGGTGGCGGTGGAAGAGCTAGCAGCGGAGCGCGAATCGCAAGCTGCCCTCCAACTGGACAGAGTAAGGCAAATAACAGAATATCAAAAGGAAATCGCCGTGCTTAGGGAGGAGGCCAGCACCAAGGAGGCGGAGGAGCTGAAAACCCTGAAGGAGCGCGACGCTACTTGGGAGGAACGGAGGAAAATCCTAATGGAGCGTCTCACCAGGGAGAGGGAGACAAATGCCCACCTTCAGCGCAGAAATGACCAACTATCTGCAACCAACTTGGAGGTGCAAAGCCAGCTTGAAAAAATTAGACAAGACGTTGCAGAGCTGGATCAATTGAGGGCAGAATAGGTACGCAGATTGCAGGCGACGCAGGACCAACTCAACGAGCAGATTGCAGAGGAGCATCGAGAGCTGTCCCGCTTGCACTAGGAGCTCGAAGCCTAGCAACAACAATTTATGGCAATGACCCTCCGACAGGGGGAAAGCCTGGAAGACATGGAGAGGCGGGTAAAGGAATGGTCAAACCATAACAAGCAGAGAGTGTGGGACCTAGCACGCCGACTGGCCAAGGCGTAGGGCGACAAAGTGATGGCTGAAAACCAGGCAAAGGCAGCCCAGCTTGCTATGATGGCTCAGAATCGCACCTTCATCAACACGCTGCTCCACACCACCCACTTAGAAACAGATGAGGCCAATGATCAATTGGCAGAGAAAGCTAACCATTGCGAGCAGGGCCCTCACTGCAGGCCTGCACGTACCACTGCAGCTAGGAGGCCCTCCGCAAAACCTAGAGGAACAAAGGAAATATTTGGCACAAGCAGGGCTGACAACACAGGACATGGATGACCTGGGGTTCACTGAGGAGAAAACACAGGAGGAGGAGCAAGCGGAAGGGGGTGCGCCCGAGCTTGAACTAGGGCCTCAAGACGAGGAATATGCCCCGCCACCCCCTCAATCCCAACAAACTGAAGTGCCACCCCATGACGCATCCACCGAACGAAGAGCGGCCCACACCACCCGAAGGAAGGAAATGGTGGAGAAGGCAAGAAGAAAACTGAAGGCCAGACCCGCCCTAAAACAGCCTGCCCCTTTCCCGCTGCGCACCCAAGACTCCCCCCGCTGAGTACCGCGCTGAAATGATTATCTGGGAGCAGCAGGAGTATAGCCGAGACCCCTTCGACCTACGCTTCGAGTTTTCCACCGCCTTGAATAGCACGGTGCTGCCCATTCAGTTGGTGGAGGATGTCATCGCCATGGGGGCCCGGCTCAAGGCTAGATGGTTAGAAGAGCGTGAGGCCCACCCAACTGTTTGGGAGACCGAGGACCACGAATTTTGGCAAGACAAAGTCCTCCAAGTACCTCGCACAGTGGAAGGCTATAGTTCCCAACCCACCTCGAGGCAGCGCATTTTTTACGTCAACCTGGAGGCGTGGATGGCGTTTTGCAACACCCTCCCTTCGGAAAGGAATGACCCCATCTTTATGCCGTTTCCTCGAAGGGTAGGAGTGGATTTTAACCCATCCATCCACGGCAGGTTTGACTTTCCCGTTATTTATAATGCCAATACCACTTCCCATAGGAACACTCTTCTCTTCACCCTGCCTGACTTGTACAGCTCCATAAATAAATTCCTTACTGAATTCACTTCTTGCCCTGACCCAACTTTCATTACCACCTGTAACTACCTTAGATTAATTAGAATCCTAGTACACCAGGAACCTGCACCCCAAGAGTGCCACCTTCCACCCCTCTATTTTGACCCCAATGCCATAGACAGCACCACCATGACTCGTCTCATGATGCGTGCTGCTCTTTTGCTATCCTTCTGTGGTGCACTGCTGGAAGACATGAATGACAGCAAGTTCACATAGTGCAACCACCCCTTTCTCTTCACCACCACCCTCAAAACCTGCCTCCACACTAAAGGCTACTTGCTAAGCTGAAAATTCCTCAACAAGGCCCCCCGCCCTCCGCCCACCCTTCCCCACCATTCGGATGATGAGGGGTAGAACTCCCGTTATCCCCTGTACTGCTGCCCCCATGTAACCATAGCAAAAAAAAGGAAAAAAAAAAGAAAAGCAAAGCAAGCAAGCTCCGATGACAATGGCACACCCCTAACGACACCTCCAAACAAGAGTCAAAGGTGTACTTCAACTCCCCATTACCACAATTTTGCTCCGCACGGCCCCCGCCGCCCAGTCTTCTAACTACGTAATATTTAAGTACGCATACGCACGGCACTCATATAATACCTACACAGAACTAATTCACAGTTTGGGTCCTCAAGTGCAGGACAACACTCTCAGCTTACTTAGAGTTCGACCTGTCTCCCAAACTAAGTCTTGTGCACAATACAGAGACTAGCACTGCCCCTAGGGAGAGACCACCTTGACAGGTTTTCACTTGCAGGTGTTGACAACCACAACCCACGTGGCATTCGTTCTTCATCAACCTCCAATGCTAAGTGCCCACCCAGCATCCAGCGAGCCGGAAGAATCATCCTACGCAGCATCCCCAACTAACCCCCACGTAATCGGTCACCAGTGCAGACCCCAAGCCCCTGCCCCCCCCCCCCCCCCCCCCAAGTCTTCAGTGCATACCACCACTTGCTCCCTGTGCCAGTAAGTGCCATGGGACTGACACTCGTCTAGGAGGGGGGTAATGTTAACCCCAACAGGAAGAGAGCGAAAGAAAGTGGAAAAGACGTAGGGTAAAGGCGAAAGAAAGGTAACCCGACGAAGGGAAAAGAAGGAGAAAAGGCCAAAAGCGCAAGGACAACCGTCAAAGGCCAAGGCAACCACAAAAAGGGAAAGGCACATAAAAAGCACACCCTAAAATCTTGTAAAAGAGTGCCGGGCTCTCACCCATGCTATTTGTAAATATAAAAGGGTAGTGAAAAGGAAGCAAGGAAGATAAAAGGACAATGGAAAACAGGGCATAGGCTATGACCGGCCATGTAAAAAAGGGAAAAAGGGAATGACCGCCCAAAAGGGAAGTAGGGTTTTGTATATAAAGTTGAAAAGTGAATGAAGAGCTCATTCTTTGGTGTGGCAAAACTAGTCTTCTTCTTTCTCTCTTCTTCTCTCTTTCTTGCTTGTGTATGCTGTTGAGAGAGGGAGTGTGAGAGTGTGAGGGAGTGAGTGTGTGAGAGAGTGAGGAATCAAGAGGGTGAAGCTCTCCACCATCTCCTCTCCCCTTCTCCTCTTCTCTTTTCTTATCTTCTCTTGCGTGCGCGGCTATGGAGGATGAGGCATGGAGATGGAGGATGCTTGAGCTAGCATCAAGAATCGTGAAGCTACCAAAGTGTGAGAGAGAGGAGGGTACTCGATCAAGCATCAAGGTAAGTTCACTGCATTTGTAGGATCGACGGCCCGTCGGCTAGGTGAGAGATGGCCATGAGAGCTCACTTGGAACGCTTGAAACAATAAGCGGTCTGTGGGTCTTGGCGGTTGAGCGAAAGCTCCCACAACTCCATACCAAGAGAGGGAGGCAAGAGCAATCTTGACAAGGACGAGATGTTGATCAGGAAAGAGGAAACTCTATTCCGTGAGACAAAGAGACATCATTTCATTCAACCTAAGGAAGAGGATAAGTTGAAGGTCTCTCAACCTCTTTTACTCTAATCTGAGAAAAAAAGACACTGAAGAACTCTATCCTATTCTATCATACCTCTACTCTTGTTCCTATTCTGAGATCATACCTATTCTTTCGCTCTTGCTCTATACTAGAGAAAGAGCTACTCTTGTTCTTACCCTTGCTTGCCAGGGTAAGAGAGATAGAAGTATTGCTCTCCACGAAGCAAGAAGAACCATCCACGAGGCCTACTTCTATCTCTCTTACCAGGGTAAGAGAGATAGAAGTATTGCTCTCCACGAAGCAAGAAGAACCATCCACGAGGTCTACATCATTGAATCTCGTAATAACCATCATCATCATCATTGGTCTTATATCTTTGCTAGCCGGTATTACTGTCGCGTTCTTCTCCTTCTACGAATCATATTTCCTTCATTGCGCCAAAGAAAAAGAATTCAAAAGCAAAAATCGCGAATGACCCTAGTAACGTGGAAGCAATAGTTGGAGTTGGGAGCACGGGACTCACTAATGGAGTTACAGGTGCGGATAACAATTCTTTACCAATCACGATACCATAGGTTTTTTAGAGAAATTTATATTTAAATCAATAGGAATAAAATAAGAACATCTTATAGGCTAGAAGCTGTTAGGGAAACTATGAAAACCTAGAATTCAAGAGAAATCATGATGAATTTTAAGGTTAACCCCATAGAAAAGAAGATTAGTGAATTCGAGATAAATTTACTAAGAACAAAACCCTGAAGATCCTAGCCAGTTTTAATCTAGAAGCTCTTATAAAAGATTTTAAAGATAAAAAATATCTCTAACTTCACAACAAGAAACTTGGTTACAAGAACTGGGAAGTTAGAGACCCCAAAATCTAGATACCCTTAGTTAAATTCCAAGGAGAAGAGTTCATTATGTGAAACCCAAGTATCGATTGCTACTAGATTAAGTAATACTTGAAAGTTGCATGATTGATTGAAGTCATAACTGCTTGAAGTCATCAATCTTGTTTGTGATTTTCTAGATTAGATTCTAATTGAATTAAGTATTAGAACAAATTAAAATTGAGGAGCCTATACCTCCCCAAGGATAGGTGCTAAATCCCCATATGAAGAGGGGATGTTTTTACTTCCATGGAAGCATGGACTAGCTCTGATCGCGAGAGGTCTCCCAGCAAGGATTGTATTAAATAGGAGGTGGATAGGGTGCTAGGGGGCGCTGGTTAGTAAATCCCTTATGCACCTAGAAACTACTTGGTCCTCTATATGGCCCGAGTTCTACTTGGGACACCTATAAATGCTAGCTATAGGTAGATTTGATATTGGTGATATGCAGATGCACCGAATGAGGTAGCATGTGAAATTGTAATTTTTCTCATGTATGGGCGGGAGAACACACATTATGGAACATAATCAATGAATTTGTTTTATTTTGATTGGATTCTCGACAAATCCAGTTCTATGGCAGGGTGGTTTTGGTTAGCCGAACTGTAAATTATCTTAGGGGAAAGGTACGATTGCTATGCTAGAGCATTGTGAGGGATTTCATAAATCCTTAGTCTACTACTGGAAAAAAGCGTTGTACTCCATGAACCAAGGGTAATGGTAGTCGCTCCTTTTGGACAAGAAGCCTCTCGAAGGGCATCTCTGGATGTGAGCTAGTTGTTGATAGGTGACTGTTATATCAATTAGGAAACTTTAGGTCGGTCTTCAATGGGTAATGGCAGGACGCTTCCCCTCCTGTAGGGTAGACCTAGGGTTAATTAATCTGACAAAATCTGATCATTCTGGTTAGAGTATGGATGGCAACGACTGGAAGGTAAACTCTGGGCAACTACTAAAACCTTACTCGTCACGTAATCAAGGCAAGTACATTACACATGAATCTTGCAACCCTCTTTCTTATTCCACACTGATGGTGGATGTTGGATAGATCTTTAGCTCATGAGATCAATTTTGGGAGCTTTATATTTAGAGCTATGCTGCCTCTATTATGGATATGTTACTTGATCCTTTGCAAGTCTACCTAGAGTACTTCTTATTTCTTGATCTAATTGGATAGTATCATGTCTGTAACTTGCACTACAATATCTTTCTTACTCCACACTGATGGTGGATGCTAGATAGATCTTTAGCTCATGAGATCAATTTTGAGAGCTTTATATTTAGAGCTATGATGCCTCTATTATGGATATGCTACTTGATCCTTTGCAAATCTACCTAGAGTACTTCTTATTTCTTGATCTAATTGGATAGTATCATGTCCGTAACTTGCACTACAATATGTTGTGTTTTACACTAAATTTCTAGAATTTTCTCATGCTATATATGGGCTCAAACCTGGTGAGTGGAGCTTAAGAGAGCTCTAAATAAGGCCTGCTCAAGCCTCACACAATGTATCATCAAAGTCTATCTTTCTCTTTCTTTTGGAGCTCTTTGAAGAATGATTAACTTGGATATAGATGTGAATCACAAAGCAACAACAAAGTAATTGTGTTTTCTTCATGCTTGGGGGTTATGGAGAGCATCTACTTCTTGTTGCTAATAGTCATATCAAGTCTCTCTATCATGCTATGAAGGCTAAATCTCTTTGTTTGAGACATAAGCTTCATGTTTGAAGCTATAGGACATCATCATATTCTTCATCGTGATTTTGATTTTCTCTAAGTTGAAGGGATTTTATGGCTTTCTAATGGTTGTGGTAAGACTTCTTTCTTGCATTCAAGCTTCCTTTTTCCTCTTCAATCCTAGTCTTCCTCTCTTGAATCTTGGCAAACCCTAACTATTGAGTTTATGGATAGCACTCAATCTTTGACTTCTACTTGAAGACTTCAAGGGGATTTTGGCTCATTTTTACTTCTAGGAATCCATATGTATCTCAAGCTATCCATAATGGACCAAGACTGAAGCACTCTCATAGGATTGGAGGCATTTTCTCTCTTTCTTTTTGTATGGATAGTAGGATAATATCAAAAAACTTTTCAACTCTAAATTTGATGGGGCTTTTAGCATTTATATGCTTCTAAGAGTGCCATTAAGGCTTGAGAGCTCTTACTTCACGCATAGTATTAGTTCATCACATCAAGATTTGGAGCTTCCTTCTATTATGGATTATAGTGAATAGCACATAGAATTCAAGAGCATTTAAAGAATTGGGGATTTCATCAAAATAGAGGATAATATTGGCAAGAGACTATCACTACAATAAGAATTGAAGACTTGGATTCTTTGGAGAAGGAGAATTGATCGATTGTTTCTCCATCAATGCTCTTCACTACTCATTAAGAGGTACATGCGAGTCTACTCTATTCAATCTTTCTTTCCATCCATTTATTTGGCCTATTCCACATGCTAAAAGAGGGATTAAAAGGAATCCATCATAAAATTTTACATTAAAGAATATATAAGGTCTTTCCTTGGACTAATTATGGTTAAGCTTTCATTCCCCTATCCTGCCTATTAATTTTAGTACTCTATTGATGCTCCAATTGGTTCATTGGTATCATTTTTATGCCTAACATTGGTCTTGCTTTATTGTATGATTTATTGATCACTAAGGTTATAAAATAATCATGATGGGAAGTGGAAAATGTTGTAAAGCAGTCACTATTTAAGGGTAATTTTCTACCTCTTTTTCATTCCATTTCAATCCTTTTATAGTTATCAATAATTACATATCAAATATCATAAAGACCTTTGCATCTCATACATGTTTTCCTAGACTTATGATGTGTAGAAAAGGGGATGTCAAGGAATTCGATAAGCCAAAAGAAAGGTTACCCTCCCTTATTGATTATGACTTGGAAGGGGTGCATTATCCTAGCTCGAGAGGAACTTTACAAACCCTCAATGATATAAAGCCCATAAGACTTGTAGGTACAATTATAAATTGCCGACTAATTTGGGCCTGATTCAATGATTAATTGGTATTCAGAAGCACATTCTCATTTATAGGGATCTTTTATTAAAAACAGGGCAAAAAATAGGCTATACAAGTCCCAAAGCCTTCCTTCTAGGTACCATAAACCATGACAAGACTAAAGTAAGGTTTTACATGTGTTAAAGCCTTCTCCTAAAGGTACTATATATTATTATCATAGGGTACTTATAAGTTACAAGATGGTTTACATGCTAAAACATGGTTTACATAGGGTTATAGTCAGTTTTAGATAAATTAAGAAAATGGGTTTGAGAATAGGTCATTGGGATTCTAGTACAAAATAGATATTATGACGGGTAGAGGTCTTCATCATGGAGGTATAGAGCCAAAAATCTCTTCAAACAAGCATCAATATCAAAAGATATTGCCAAATTTCTATTTGTTAGTCACTGTGGACAACAACTAGCATACATGGCTAAAAACAAAATAAAAAGGATTAAATTCTAGAAACCATAAATGAGGATATGAGAGCATATCATTCAAAGATAAATGATCAAAATGTAGACCTAAACTACTACCAAGAGGATAAAGTTACCATTGTATTAAATGCTCAAAACAATCGCCAAGAGGATGAATCATTACATGCATCTCAAGGATCAATGACTACCAACAATTATCCAATGAGTTAAATTACATGAATGTGAGAATTCTTGGATGTATATATTTATTTAATAAATCCATAGCAAAGATGGATAGTAGGTTTGATGATTTGATTGTTGTCATTAAAGGTTTAGGCAATAAGATGCATGAACCTCAGCCTATTGATGATCCTATTCCACCCCTACATGAATGAGTTAAATTACATGAATGTCAGAATTCTTGGATGCATATATTTATTTAATAAATCCATAGCAAAGACGGATAGTAGGTTTGATGAGTTGATTGTCGTCATTAAAGGTTTAGGTAATAAGTTGCATGAACTAAGCTTAGCCTATTGATGACAAGATAAAACAAGATCAAACACTTCCTCAACTTATCTTCAAATTAATAATTGTCTCCTGCCCATACAGGAGAATTAAGTGTTCCTTTCTGCCTCCATAGAAAAATCCTTCCGTCTCCCGGCAATAAAACCCGAGGGTTTATCCTACCAAGATTCCGCCTTGTAACTAGTATCAAGGCCTTGAGATCCCATCTCGAGTCACATAGAACACTTGTGTAGGGTCCGGAGGCATTGGGACTTACGGCCAAAGCCTCCACTAGCACCCAAGCATCCTCCTACGCCAAGTAATTTCCATGAAGAGACCTCTTGCGACGAGTTCGGTCCACATTTCCGACGCGGATTCATAACCCCATTGGTTAGGGTTTGGCAATTCACAGGGGGTAGCTAGCATCATCCTTCCTTAATTATCCCTTAAGGAAATCAACCATAGCTAAAGCAACTAGCTTAATAACATTTACTAGGAAAAACATCCCTTTTTTTTCCATGGCAATCAGTCATCTCAAACCCAGCCATGCAATCATCAATCACAAAAAACTTGGATTAAGGAATCACCCTGCTTATGATCCACCTATCCTTAGTAAGATCCTCTCCTCATACCAACACAACCAGTTGACATTCACTTTGGAGATACCCTTTTCAAACAACCAAGCATAACTTGGGTCAACGATTCGTCTTTAACAAGATCAACCTTTCGTTAAAACCATTTCAATAGTTTCAAGCAACATGCTTAGCATAAATCAACTACCCTAAAGTTCACTCTCCCCCTTGGGTTAGGGCTTCGCAAGGTCGATTTAACAAATTCCTTCTAGATCCTTTAAATTAACTAAGTGATTTCACCTTGACCTTTATTAATCATGGTTACCCATTTAGGGTAGAAGATCAACCCATCCTAATCCCTTTAATGGTGAATACATGCAATTCTACCTCTTTTTAAGAATTCAAGATGTGTGAGAAGAATCTAAATCTTGGTACAACGTGGATATGAGTTGTAGTTGCTGGAGGGTTGGTGGTATTCATGTCTCCGCTTGCATTGGTTATGTTCCTAGCTCCGTTTGCAACTTCAGCACTTGTGCTCCTTGTAACTTGTCTCTTGGATGCCATGCTTGTGTGTTCTTGGTCTTGCAACCCTTGAGGTATTCGACTGCTCCGGCCTTGGCAGAAGGAAGTGGTACGCGGGTGCATAAAGAATCTAAGGCTAAACAATGTGACATCAAACATGCATAACTCTTCTTCTTCTTTTACCCTCTCCCCAATTTGTTTCCCTTCTATCTCACTTTCTCCATCTCATAGTCTTCTCTCCCTCTCCCTTTCTCTCTCTCTCTCTCTCTCTCTCTTCCCCTTCCTCTTCTTCTTCTCCTTCTTCTTCTTCTCCTTTCTCTCTCTCTTCTTCTCCTTCTCTCTCTCCTTCCTTTTCTTCTTCTTCTTCTCCTCTCTCTCTCTCTTCTTCTCCTTCTTCTTCTTCTCCTTCTCTCTCTCTCTCTTCCCCTTCTTCTTCTTCTTCTCCTCTCTCTCTCTCTTCTCCTCCTTCTTCTTCTCCTTTCTCTCCCTCTTCTTCTCCTTCTCTCTCTCCTTCCTCTTCTTCTTTTTCTTCTCCCTCTCTCTCCCCCTCTTCTTCTTTTTCTTCTCCCTCTCTCTCCCCCCCTTCTTCTCCTTCTCTCTCTTCCTCTTCTTCTCCCTCTCTCTTCTCCCTCTCCCTCTTCTTCTCCTTCTCTCTTCTCCCTCTTCTTCTTCTTCTCTCTCTCCCTCTCTTCTTCTCTCCCTCTCCTCTTCCTCTTCTACCTATTTTTCTCCTCTTCTCCTTCTTCTCTTCTTCTTCTTCTCCCTTCTCTCTCTCCTTCTCTTCTTCTCTCCCTCTCCTCTTCCTCTTCTCTCTTTCCTTCACTTCTTCTCTCCTTCTCCTCTTTTTCTGCTCACGGGGGCCCGCAGCTAACTAGCAATCAAGGAGGGGGAGTGGCTTCAATCGAAAGCCCTAGGGGGGGTGCTGTTGTAGCCAAATCAAAGGTGGGGAGAGGAGTAACTATCAAAGCCCCAGGGGCTGTTGTTGTTGTCACAAGGAGGAGGTGACGAGCACGAGGGGGGGGGGGGGGCAGAGCTGTCGCCGTCTAGGAGGGTGCTATGTTAGACGGGGGGGGGGAAGAGACGGCTGTCCACTGCCATCTGGGGGGCTGCATGCCCCCCATCACATAGCTCACTCCCTCTCTCTCTCTCCCCACCATACTCACGGTAGGGGGAGAGAGAGGGAGGGTAAAAAAATTTTAAAAATTTCTTTGGGGGGGAGGTTCTTATGGGAACATTACAGAATGCATATCTTTGTCAGTACATTGTATGTATGAGCATCAAGTTCATTAATGCCACACATGTTTCTTCCCATAACCACACATGTATCAGAATCATCAATGCCACACACATTTCTTCCAATAACTACACATGTAAGAAACCCATCTAATAAAGGAACCTTGGTATGCATGGATGCATTAGGATTAATGTAGTAAGTAAACACCAACTTTTCAATACATTTATATTCCTTATCTGAGCATAGGTTGCTTTCAAATGCATGGCATGTCTTTTGAAAGCATCCCTTATGTCGTACATTTTGTACGTATGAGCATCAAGTTCATCAATGCCATGCGCCTTTCTTCCCATTGCTACACAAGGGCTGTGTAAGCAACCCATCTAATAAAGGAACCTTTGTATGCATGGATGCATTAGGCACAATGCAGTGAGTAAACACCAAATTTTCAATGCATTTATATTCCTTATGCAAGCATAGGTTGCTTTAAATTGCATGGCATGTCTTTTGAATGCATCTCTTCGTCAGTACATTATATGTATGAGCAACAAGTTCATTAATGCCACACACGTTTCTTCCCATAACTACACAAGGGCTGTGTAAGGAACCCATCTAATAAAGGAACCTTTTTATGCATGGATGCATTAGGCACAATGCACTAAGTAAACACCAACTTTTCAATGCATTTACATTCCTTATGCAAGCATAGGTTGCTTTAAATTGCATGGCATGTCTTTTGAATGCGTCTCTTTGTGAGTACATTGTACGTATAAGCAACAAGTTCATTAATGCCACACATGTTTCTTCCCACAACTACATAAGGGCTGTGTAAGGAAACCATCAATATGCATTAGGCACAATGCAGTAAGTAAACACCAACTTTTCAATGCATTTATATTCCTTATCTAAGCATAGGTTGCTTTCAAATACATGGCATGTCTTTTGAATGCATCCCTTATTTAGTACATTTTGTACATATGAGCATCAAGTTCATCAATGCCACATGCTTTTCTTCCCATTGCTACACAAGGGCTATGTAAGCAACCCATCTAATAAAGGAACCTTTGTATGCATGGATACATTAGGTACAATGCATTAAGTAAACACCAACTTTTCAATGCATTTATATTCCTTATGTGAACATAGGTTGCTTTAAAATGCATGGCATGTCTTCTTAATGCATCCCTTCTTCAGTACATTGTATGTATGAGCATCAAGTTCATCAATGCCACACGTGTTTCTTCCCATAACTACTCAAGGACACTGTAAGGAACCCATCTAATAAAGGAACATTTGTATGCATGGATGCATTAGGCACAATGCTGTAAGTAAACACCAACTTTTCAATGCATTTATATTCCTTATGTGAGCATAAGTTGCTCTAAATTTCATGCCATGTCTTTTGAACGCATCCCTTCTTCAGTACATTGTACGTATGAGCATCAAGTTCATCAATGCCACATGTGTTTCTTCACATAGCCCCACAAGGGCTATGGAAGGAACCCATCGAATAAAGGAACCTTTGTATACATGGATGCATTAGGCACAATGGAGTAAGTAAGCACCAATTGTTCAATGCATTTATATTCCTTATGTGAGCACAGGGTTCTTTAAATTGCATGGCATGTCTTTTGAATGCATCTCTTCTTCAGTACATTGTATGTATGAGCATCAATTTCATCAATGCGACACATGTTTCTTCCCATAACTACACAAGGGCTGTGTGAGGAACCCATCTAATAAATGAACTTTTGTATGCATAGATGCATTAGGCACAACTGTGTAAGTAAACACCAACTTTTCAATGCATTTATATTCCTTATGTGAGCATAGGTTGCTGTAAATTGCAAGGCATGTTGTTTGAATGCATCCCTTCTTCAGTACATTGCACATATGAGTATCAAGTTCATCAATGCCACCCGCATTTCTTCCCATACCTACACAAGGAATGTGTAAGGAACCCATCTAATAAAGGAACCTTTGTATGCATGGATGCATTAGGCACAATGCACTAAGTGAACACCAACTTTTCAATACCTTTATATTTCTTATGTGAGCATAGGTTGCTCTAAATTGCATCGCATGTATTTTGAATGCTTTTCTTGTTCTGTACATTGTACGTATGAATATCAAGTTCATCAAGCACTACAACAAAAAAGCTCCATAGACACACTATAGACGCCTTTTTTGAATTGTGTTAAAAAATGTCGGGCGCATTTATTATCGCGTCTACTGTCGCATCTAAAATTTCGCGTCTACAAGCGCATTTATAGTGAAACCTACGCACATATAGACGCGCCTATTGACACGCTCCATAAATATATAATCATATTTATAAAAAGGTAGATATATTCATATTTTGTGTCTATACACGTGTGTAACTACGCGTCTACAAAGGCATGTAATCTGCAATTTTTTGACGATAATAGATGCCCATTTTTCTTGCAATTTAGATACAGAAATAGACGCATAAAACAGAGGTATGAAAAAAAAAACTGAAAGCAAAAGAATGTAGAGAGCCAAACTCAATATATTGATAATAACACATGATGAGCGTACTATGCTAAAACATTTGTACATATTTCAAAGATTTTTGTATTGAAAACAAAACAATGTATATAGAACACGGAATTTTATATATATAGATGAAACGTTTTTACATGACGAGTTTTAGTGCTTGTGACCTCAAGCACGGTCATGGTCACAAGCACTAGCTGAAAGTAATACATATCAAAAATGAAAAATACAAGCCAAGGGGAGGCATGCATGCATGGGGCTCCTCTACATCTCCTCAGAAGAGGCATCATCGTCGCTACCACCATCATTGCTTGTGCCGGTGCCGGTGCCGCCGCCGCTACTGCTAGTCTCCCCTTCGCTATCCTCAACTGCATCAGGGTTCGCCTACACAAAGGATTAAGATATATAAATATCATTACAATGTATTAGAACACACTATATAATGAATTGAAATAAATTACAAAATTTAAATTTAAAAATATCAAATAATACTTACAAACTCAGCCTCCCATGACTCCCTGTCACCTGATCCATAATGTGACGATCCCATGGTTGCCATCTGGATACGTCGCGCCTCTGCATGCTGGTGACTTGTCCTTTACTCTGCTGCTCTCTTCTTGGCCTCTTTCCACTCCCTGCAGTGGCAATTGGGTGGTTGGCCATATCCAGGGCACCCTTGCTCTTGTCTCGGCAATGACTTCTTGGCACACGTCATAAGGTGAGACCTCTTGTTATGAAGCACGTCTCTCACCTTTGACTGTCCCCAATCATCTGAGAATCGTGAATTCTCGGGATTAGGGTACCTTCTATGTACTGCCCACAGCACCTCTTGCCACAAACCATTTTTTTGGTGCTTGAAGGGAATCATACAATCTTTATATGTGGCATTCACGACACTCCTCAAGTAGGCTATCACTTCTCTCCCCTCAAGGTTATGTAAGATACCACCAACATCTATGATAAAGTAGTAAATTTGTGGAGGCTCACCTCTCTTATTTTTCGATGAGAGTGATCAAGAGCCACCTCCTAGGCAACCCCCACAAAGCCCTCGACCTCCTTGTCCTCCCGCATGACTCTTCCTCCTCCCTCGATGGGCACTACCCTCTACCTCACTCGATGCACGTGCTTTGGTTGATCCATGTACTTCAGCTTGTGCATCAGCTGATCTATGTGTATGTATAGTGCGTGGAGTACCTATTAGTAGAAGTGTACCAAGGTTTGGTGTGCCAAGGTTTGCTGTTTGTGCGGCAGTGCTAGGTAAAGATGTGATAGGTGTCCCAGACATGACACTAAAAACCTCCTCTGCAGTGGGAGGGCGACCAAGATAACTGGTCATCTCCCCCATGAATTGCTCATTGTTCGAAAAACCTTTAAAAAAACTACTAACACCTCTAAAAAACTCTGCTAAACAGTTCATGCGTTCAACTTAGGATCAGTGCTGGAAGATCCAAGATTCCACATCTACACAAGCAAAAATCCATTACTACCCTATGCAGATAAAACATATTGCACGTTGCGTCTATATTCCGTCTGTCAGCGCGTCTATTCCTGCGTCTATACCTGCGTCTACACTGTCATCTAGATGCGCTGACAGACGCGCAAAGTCGGACCATATTTTGCAAATTGTTATAGAAAACGCGCAAAAAACCTCCATAGATAATAGTCTAAAGCATGTAAAGAGAGAGAGAGAGAGAGAGAGAGAGAGAGAGAGAGAGAGAGAGAGAGAGAGAGACAAACAGACAAAGCGAAAGCAAACAAGATTGAGAGAGAGAAGAAGAACTCGCCTTCTTTGCTTGTTCCAACACGTGGCGGCTAGGTTGCAAGCTCCTTGTCCTCATTCTCCCTTCCCTTGGTAGATTGCTTGATTCTTCTTCTCTTCCTTGCTGTTTGACTCTTGTTCTTTACTATTTGGCTCTTTCTTCCTGCTGTCCTCTTTTTACTCTTATGTCTTTTCCTCATTGTCTTCATGAAGTGATAGATAGACATGATTAGATAGACATGATTAGTGATATCCAGCTCAAACTGCAGAAAACGCGCAAAAAACGCAGGAAGCACTAGTTTGAAAAGAAAGCCATAAATTTTTTAATTTTTTTTTAATATTTACGTGGCGCATCTATAAGCGCATATATATGCGTAGATAAGACATATTACATGCACTGATAGACGCGCAATTACAATTAAATTGATTAAATACTAGCTTTTGAATCAACATGAGTTTCCTAGTCTTTCAATATCAAAATGTTTGTCTGCATGTTGTAAGTATCAATGCATTTAGGGAATATGACATATATACCAAATGAAATCATATATCTCCTTATGATTCAGGTGTAATTATGTCGTCATCTTCTACTAGTATAGGACATGCTGAGTCAACAAATAGTACATCCTCCAATGAGGATGAGACATTGTGTCTTCACAATCGAGACGCTTGGCTACGATGGAAAATCAAATGTATGTGTGATCATTGTCGAGGATGTTTTTTTCGAGCACATCGAATCACAATGTCACACCTCAACATGTACAGAGAGTGGGACCAAGCAAAAGACCCAGTAATTTTTACTGCTTTATTTGCACAAATATTATTGGTCTATGTTGCGTCTTCACCATTAAACAAAATCTCCTTTTTTTAATTGAGTAGGATGCGGTACCACATCCTCAAATGGTCCCTCCAGGGCGTCGAGAGGCTACGAAGCATCGATGCGAGAAGGCAGCGTCCTCAAGAAGAGTAGAGACTGATGATGACGATAGCAACCTCTTCAAATGCCCCATCAAGTTTTGGAGGAAGAGATTTTGGACAACATGGTGTATGATTTATTTTCCCATGAGGTTCAGGGGAGGGTGCCACTAGAGAGACAGATAACCTGCTACACATAGCGTCGAAAAATCCATTATACGAAGGTTGCACCTACTCCGTCCAACTTAATGCAATCATTTTTTAGAAGAGAGGATATTCTAATATTAAGGATACTTTTTAACCAAAAAATAGGTCAAGGCCATAGTTCATCCAAAGAAGTGATTTCAAGGAAAAAGAGGATACTAGAGTTGAAGATGACTATCATGGGTGTGATCCATTTTGTAAGTCATTCTACATTTAACCCTTCTACCTTGCCAAGGAGAGTAGAAGTAAACCTTGAAGAAAGTAATGAAGGGTAAAGACCATTCCATGAGCAAGCACCTAGAGAGCATCAATCACTTGGACAACTATCTAATCATAGATATGGACAATCATCGCCTAATGGTTTAGGTAGTAAACAAAATGGACAACCTATCTATAGGAAAAATTCTTGGAATAGAGATTCTTAGAAACCGCAATCTCTTGGATAGCCTAATATACCATTGACTTACAATGACCAAGAGTATAAGGAGAAAATTAGCATTTCAAATTTCAAGGGAGACAATTCTTTACCTATGGAATAGGAGGAGTGGATCAATAAGTTAGAAATGAACTTTATTCTCTACCTTAAGAGCAATGAAACAAAGATCTATTATGTAGCCCTTCACCTTGAAGGCTATGCCCACACTTGGTGGAGGTACATGTGGAAGATTGGGAAAGAGTTTGCCTCTTGGGAAGACTTCAAGAGATCAATGTTTTATGTATTTGTTCTCCCATAGAAAAAGAGAAGTTGAAAAGAAGGTGATATGATTTGGAATAAAGAGGAGTATACATTAGGGAGTATTCCAACACATTTCTCAATCTATTAATGTACGTAAAGAAAAATTCAAATCTAGTAGCACTGGATAAATATATTTATAGCCTTGATCTTCATCTTTCATCAAAAGTTAGTGCTATGTAGCCTGAGAATCTTCATGAGGCCGTACAACTTGTTGAAAGGTATGGGTAGAAATATAAGAGAAAAATAGTGAGTTTTTAGGCTAAAGATGTAAGCAATCTTTCATCAAATTAGTCTACAAGGTCATCAGAGTGGATTTTCAATCCTTGAAGAAGGTTTTGGTCAATAAAATAGGGGACTAGACATCTATGGGAGTAATCATAGGAAAGTACCTACTTATCTCAAGGTCTATGCTTCAAATCAAGGAGATAACTATAGGCCTATAGCTAAAGAAAAAGGCAAATCTTCTAAGGCTAAAAATGGATAATAGACCATCACAAATAGTACTAACATCAAGCTTTTATCTAGTGACAACCTTAGAGAAATGCATGCTCACAGTTTGTGTTTTAAATGCGGAGAAAAATGGTCTCAGGATCATAAGAAGAGTTGCAAATCTCGAAATATAGAGATTAGTATGCGGATCATTGAAGATGTAGATGAACAAGAATCTTAGGAAGGTTATTTATCTCATATTGATACTAACCCAAAAATGGAGCATGCCAAGTATGAAGAGTTCTTCGATCCAATGGATGGCTTTCCATTTGATCTAGGCACTAGTGTTGGAGTGCTTGCCTTTATGGATGGTGCACATGGATGCTTTTTCCACGTGATTTCTTTCATGGTTAGCCTTTTGACCCTAGAGGTAATAATTCATTTTAATTATAGCCATTTTGTCATGTCTAAAATGAAGATATCATATTCATTCTATGGTGCATTCACCTCTCCCTCCAAAGAAAACAAAGACCCTTGTAATGTGTCGCCCGAGCTATTCCTTGGCGGTACGTTCTTAGTAGCCTATCAAAAGATGTCCTAGGAAGCCCCATTTGGGATTTTGATAAAACCCTTAGAGTTTACTAACTAGGCTCGCTTGAGTTCTACCCCACAGTGGAAGTTCAGGCCGCTCCTACGAGGATTGACCCAGTTTTTCTCGTCAAATCTATTACTAGTGACTAATTAATATTAGGGGATTCTAAAGTGATGTGATTCAATCTTTTTGGTTTCTAATGGTCCATAAAGTGCAATTTTTATTCCTTCTTAGAAAAGCTCTCGTCTCACTGAGACCAAGCAACCATAGGTCTGGATCCGCCATCCTCTCGCTTCCCTCGAGAGAGTAGTTTTAGTTTTTTAATTACCTATCACTTTAGGTTCAACATATAAAATCAGCTTCATTGAATTATCTCTTTATACAAATTCGTTACATTCCTTTAATTTACGACACAAAAACAAAGAAATACAATTCCTTCTTGATAGTTTCTTTCAAAACAATGACTTTTATAAATTTTTTGTTCGAAGTATTATTCTCTCCAAGTTCTGTTCCCCAACTAGTATTGAAACTTCTAGAATACGGTTTGAAAATTGAATGGTAGTTGGCAGTTTATAAGAGCCTAAGGAGTTTGTAACCAGAGCCCCCTGGTATCCTCACCTCCTCCTATCAACTAGAGTTCCCTATGACAAGACCTTTTGCATCGTAAGGTCTAAACTCACTAATGTGAAACAAAACAAGAAAAACCCCTTGGAGTAGGTTTTATTCACGCTGGCCTTGGAAAGGTCTAGCACCATCAAGAACATTGCCTTAGTCGTATTCTATGTTCACCAAAATACTGCATTGGTCGGCGATTTGTACTCAATCATCCATCTTTTAGCCTCATGATTTTAGGAAAGATCAGTGCCTAGCTTATAATCACAAACATTTTATTTTGAATGCATTATACATAAATGTTTAGCAAGTTTATTTCCAAGACAAATCTTTTCTTTTCAAAAATAATAACATTGAGGCAAATTAACATAAGTGGCAAAATAACATCGAGACAAATTAGTCTAAGTGGCATAATAACTTTGAGACAAATTAGCATAAGTGGCAAATTAACTTCCAATAGTCTTCTTGGACTCCCTCTTCCTTGGGGATTAGTTTGGATTAAATTTAAGTAAGAATTTCACACTTGAGGATAACTCCCTTGGAGTTTTGTAGCTCTTTGTCTGTAATAAAAGAAAATCTTGATTAGTTTAATTACGAATAGTATCATTTGGCAATTGCATCTCAAGGTCTCTTATATACCAAGGATTAGCATTTGTGATTTAGAGATTTTGTTTGATCGACACAAAAATCAGAAATATTAAATCTGTTAGGGACACAATACCTTCCTTGTACTCGCTTAGGTTCATCTTGTACAGACCCAAGTTAACCCTTGGAATTTGCAGTTAAGAATTCCTCAAGGAATGTATATGCAAAAATTGAATAAAATTTTATTTTTCGCATGTAGCTTCTGTTGCCTATTCATGGGACAAAGACCTACTAGCTGCTTTTATTTAAGAAAATTAGTAATTGAAGATCCATGATGGGTGCTCGATTGATGGTATTCATGGCTTCGTTTGTAATCCGCATACTCATCATTTCGTTCGTAGTAATTGTGTCCACAACGTTATTGGAAACTCTTACCTCCGCATCCTTCGTAGCTTTCTTTTTTGAGGTCATAGTCTTTAATTGTGAGACCACAAAAAAGGAAAATTTGGTGAAGGAGCATGGGAGTAATTAGATTGAGGGAATTTTGATTGGGGGGGAAAGGGGGGGAAGAGATTACCAAGAATTTCAAAAAATAAAAAAGAGCCTTGATTCCATAAGGGAGAATATCATAGAAGAGATTGAGAAATTGAATTCGAGAGCTCGCAGAGTATCCTCCTTGTCCTCTTGACGAGGATTTCTCATGCTCGCGCTTTTCTTGCCTCACTCCCTCTTGTTCTATACTCCTAAGAAGGGCCTATTCCCTCTTTGCTAGATTATTTCTCAATGGCTTCCCATGCCTCTTATTTATAGCTAAATTAGAGAGGAAAATTTGTAGCTAAGAAGAAGAGTTTTTTATGTAGGGAATCTTGGCAAAATCAGCAATCTGATGCTCAGACCACTAATCTGATGGTTTCGTTGACTCCAAAGGGGGAGGGGGGTAAAACCCCAGGACACCTGCTTAGAATTCTTCTAGATCACTCATTCTTCTTCTCTCTCTTCGAAATGTTGTTTGTTGCTTGTAAACTATGATCATGACATGTGCAATTTTACCAATCTTTCTTTTTGCATTAAATCTCCAAAACCGACTGAAAAAGTCACTTGTTTTTTTTACATAATACCTTGTTCAAGAAGTTTCCATAGCTTTTTGGGATATTTACAATAATTAATATCCAAAATATAAAAAATATGCCAGTTTTGTTCAAAAATCTAGTTTTTTTGAACCTTTAATGACTAATATGACTCGTAACTCTTAATCATGCAGTAGCTTCCGTGACGGGTGTGGCTATAGTCCTTGTCAATTCAAAAAATGTCGAGTTATGATCCTCTGATCTTTTTGCTTGAGATCTTCTCTATTTAATGGTTTTAGAGTTCTTGAAGTTCATTATGTGAGAAGTTGGAAAGATTTTAAATTAAAGTCGGAATATCACATTCTCTCCCCCTTAGAGGAATCGAGACGTTCTCATCTTGAATGAAACTAGGGATATTGGTTACATAGTGATTCATGAGTTCAATCCAAGTGGCATTCTCATTAGGGTAGTCTTTCCACTAGACGAGATTTTCTAGTTGAAGTTTGAGGACTCCCTGACTTGGCATTACAATTTGTTAGTCGTTAAGTACATGGTCTGGGTTAGGGACATATGCTTTCAATAGACTCACATGAAATACATTATGTACTTTCAAGTTGTTAGGGACTTGCAGCTTATAGGAATTTGGCCCTAAACACTTTAGCACATTATATGGCCCACAATACCTGGGACTTAGCTTCTTGAATTCCCCCAAAGATAAGAAACTTTTCTTTGGGTGAAATCGTAGGAAAACCATATTACTTTCTTTGAATATGTGTTCTTACCTTCATTGATTAGCATATACCTTTTTTCAATCCTTGGTGACTTGAATATCTTGCCTTATAGCTTCCACTTTCCTGATCCATTTCTTCTAGCATTTTCCTAGATACTTCTACCCACCGTAGGGTAGGATATTAGAAAAGTTTAATGGGGTAAGACAATCTTGCCATATAGGGCCTGAAAAGGAATCATTTGAATACTTTGATGGTATGATGCATTGTAAAAAAATTCAATTAAGGGTAGGTATTGGATCTACCATTTGGGTTCCCTATTATAGTAAGCCCTTAGTATGTCCTCAATAACTTAGTTGACCCGCTCTATTTGATCATCGGTTTGGGGATGGTAAGCAGTACTAAAGCAGAGCTCGTCCTAGAGCTTCACACAAACTCTTCCAAAAGTTTGAGGTGAAGAGAGAATCGCGATTACTGATGATTCTTTGGGGTAATCCATGTAACCTAAAAATTTCCTTAATGAAAAGCCTTGGCAATGTCGAAAGCCTTGTAATTTGTTTTCATAGGAATAAGGTGTGCAACTTTTGTTAGCATATCAATGACTACCATTATGGAGTTATATCCTCCTTGTACTGAGGGTAATCCAACTATGAAGTCCATGCTGATATACTCCTATTTCATTTGAGGGGTGTCAAGTGGTTGGAGCTTTCTTAGCATCTTGACACACTCAACCTTAATTTGTTGGAAGTTTAGGCATTCAGTGATATACTTAAGTACATCACCCTTGAGTTTTTCCCAATAGAAGCTTTTTTTAATTGTATTAAAAGTCTTAGCATAACCAATATGACCTAAAACTGGGGATTTGTGAGCTTCCCATAGTATTTTTCTTTTGAGTTCCTGACTTGCACAAATACAGTCTTGTCCTGTAATAGGAAAGCTTCTTGTTTATGCAAAAATCTTGATACGTAGTCTTGAGTTTTGGATTTGAATCCTCGACAAAAATTTCTCTTAACAAGTTTTGATAGCTTGGATCCTTCACCACCTCTTCTTTAGTCATTTCTAGGAGAGGGTTAGCAGGCATTGAAATCATTGTGGCAAGAGCTCTAGTCCTAGAGGGTTTTTGTAGAATTAGAGAATTAAGGAATGATTTACAACTTAGGGCATCTAGAATCACATTCTCCTTGCCTGGTCTATACTTGATTTCAAAGTCAAATTCTTGCAAGGTCTCAATCCATCGATGTTGTCTCATATTGAGATTTGATTGAGTAAAAATCCACTTTAGGTTCTTATGATCAGTGACTAGAGAAAACCTATTACCACGCAGATAATGTCTCCATAGTTTAAAGCCATGAATTACAACAAGTAATTCCAGATCATGTGTGGTATAGTTTATTTCGTGGATCTTTAATTTTCTTGAAGCATAGGCGACTAGATGTCCTTCTTGCATAAGCACATAGCCCAAAGCAAGAGAGCTTGCATCAGTTATGACTTCAAGTTCTTTCAGGTAGCCTTAGGATAGGGGCAATTACTAAGCACTTCTTAAGCCTCTCAAAGCTAGATTGTTCAGTAAGATGGAGACGTGCTTTTTGAGAAGGTTGGTGAGAGGTGCGGCGGCAATTGAGGCATAATCTTTAATGAAGACTCTTTATCAACCCATTAGCCCTAGAAAGCTTTGCACTTCCTTGATCGTTGTTGGGGTTGGCTAGTCTCGTATATCTTGGACCTTGTCAAGATCCGCTGAAATGACATCTATCAATATTATGAATCTTAGATATTCAATCTACTTCTCAAAGAAAATACATTTCTTCTTTTTAGCATACAGTTTTGGACTCTCATTGTTTCAAGAACTGTTCGTAGCTGTGGTTCATGGTCTTCTTCATTCTTGGAATATGTTAAGATATCATCAAAGAAGACGAGAACAAAGTCATCAAGGTAGGGTCAGAAAATGTCTTGCATCAACCTATTGAAAGTGCTATGAGCATTTGTCAACCCAAATGACATCACAATAAACTCATAATGACCATACCCTTGTGTTAAAAGCACTTTTAGGGATATCTTCCTCCCTAATTCTTATTTTATAATATCTTGATTTGAGATTGATCTTTGAATAGATCTTTGCTCCTTGGAGTTGGTCAAGTAACTCATCTATCGTGGGAATTAGATACTTGTTTTTCACTGTCACGTGGTTTAATCCACGGTAATTGATACAAAGGTAAAGTGTTCCATATTTCTTTTCCTAAAATAAAGCCAAGGCTCCCCATGGTGAATTACTTGGTTGGATGTATCCCTGGTTTAATAGCTACTTGAGTTGTTCTTTCAGCTCAATGACATCAAGAATTAACATTTGGTAAGGTCATTTGGCGACACAAGGGCATCGCCTAGAATGAGTTGAATTTCATGAACTACTTCCCTTGTTGGTGGGAGCTCTGTCAAGTCTTTTGGAAAAACATCTGCTTATGCTTGTATCCCAATTGGTTGATCCTTGGCTTCACTATCCTACTCAGCCTTGTTGAGTTTAATTAGATAGATGAGTAATCCTTTCTTCAATCCCTTTACTATTCGGAAGGCTTTAGCCAACTTAGAACCTTAGGGTTTCCTGCTTCTCCCTGAGTGGTTACTTGTTCTCCCTTTGAGTTTTGGAATGTGAGTTGGCCCTTTCCACAATGGATATGGGCATTATTTGGAATTAACCAATCCATTCCTAGCAAACACTCATAAGCCCCAAGGTTCATAATTCGAAAGTTGATTTTGGAAGAATTGTCATCCAAGCTAAAATCTACCCTGCTAGTTTGTTATGTTGATAGAACTTATTTGCCGTTTGCTAATTCCACAATCATTCTAGGTGCAAGAATAGTGCTTATGCCTAGGCTTTTTGCACATTTTGGTGATACGAAAGAGTGGGTACTTCCATGGTTGATTAAAATTTGAAAGGTTTTACCTTGATAGTATGTTGGTGTTTGAATTACTGGGAATTGGTGATTTGGACCCTTCTTATTGTGAGAGTAGCATGTACTTTGGCTCTTTCCATATCGGATTCTATTGTGGGATCTTTATCATTGCTGTACTCCTTTAGGTTTATTCCATAAATCTTTCCCGTAGCATCTTGGCTTTGCCTATGAAATTGACCTTGGCCAAGCTTTGAGCACTGCCTCTTGAAATGTCATGGTTCGTTGCAATAGAAACACCTTGGAGTCTCATTGCTCAAGATCTTCTCTATTTAATGATTTTAGAGTTCTTGAAGTCCATTTTGTGATAAGTTGAAAATATTTTAAATTAAAGTCAAGATATCAAAATCCTTCAAAATGGTGCACTTTATGCGGTTATAGGACATTGATAGCTTGTTGTATGATTTTTTTTTCATGAATTAAATTACGTGCTTGGCAACAAAGATTGGATCTTATGTGATATACATGTTTCTTATGATCTCTACTTCACAACAATACTTCATTAATGCCATTTAGTCTTCTCTATTACAAGTTATGGGAAGAATTTTATGACAGACACGTTTTGACAATCTATAGCAACTCACTAGATTCTCTTATTTGTTTTCACTCTTTGAAGGGATCTTCTTTGGCATGAAGGCCGTGATTTTAAGCATAGAATTATATTCAGCATAGGTTGATATGAGAACAAGCTATCCTCCAACTATTCATTGTAAGTTCTCTCAAATCTTACAAGCTTTGAGAACAAAGCTTATTTAGGAGGGGATGGTTTGTAATAGAGAAAATAAGTGTGTTGTAAACATAGGTTTAGAATAGGGCTAGGGTGGAGTAAAAAATACTTCTTTAGGAGGGGATGGTTTTAATAGAGCAAATAAGTATCTTGTAAACATATGTTTAGAATAGGGTTAGGGTGGAGTATAAAAGACTAAAAATGTAATTGTACACATATTCTTTTTGTTGAATAATCAATTTCTTAATTGAGGAATTTTATTCTTGGACCTCCTACTATAGCTAAGGGGTGAGTACCTTGCTCCACCATTGCAAGAGGTGTGTATCTTGCTGTCATCTCTATTTTCCTTGTAATATTTCTTCAGCACATACATTTGAGAATTAGTTATAGTTACGTTGATCATCGATTTTCTATATTTCATGAGTATTTATTAGCTATGAGAAACTATATTTATTACAAAGATTATAGAATAAGTGCATACAAACATAAACTTTGCTTTGTTACCATATAATGTACCACTTTCTACTGGTGTTCTACACCTCAACAATGGTAAAATATCATAGTCTAAATATGAAGAACCACTCCTAAGTGGTGACAATTCATTTTGAATACCTTGTGCAATTTAACTTTTTGTGGTGATAAAAAAATAGAGTAAAAGTAAAACCATTTAAATTGTTAAGAAATATCTCTTATATAAAAAAAAAAGTGGTTCTTCTTTAGTTGAAAGTTATCAAGCCCACTTCTAAGTGGTGAATTTTCACTCTTTTTGGTAAAACATCAAAAAATGTGGGTGTTGATCACTTGAAAGTGGTGTACAACCATTTTCATTTTGAAATAAAGTGGCACTTCACTCAAGTTAAGTTGTCTCACTACCACTTTTTTTGTGGATTCCATTTTTTAGTGTTGATATACCAATAAAAATTAGAGTAAATCCATTTGAAAGTAGTATATAACTACTATAATACTATCATAAAGTAGTGCCATTGGAGCTCTTGAGAGAACACAAAAAATAATGAAAATAGCTATAAGAAGTTCTATATTGTCTCACCAATAAGCATGTTATTCATCTCTTTGTGGAACTACAAAAAGAAAACAAGAGAAACAACAACAAGATCTTCATGTAGCATCATATAGAGTATCTCCCATGGATGTATATTCAATTCAACACATCACTTCTTCATAACAACAATGCACCAAGAAGGAAACGAATACAAAGCAACGCTCATGATTTAATGAAACATCATCACATAGAATTCATTCATCTCTTACACAAGTATCCATAGTCTTCATTGCAATATCTCACAATCCCACTCTCAAATACAATTATTTTTTGGTACAAAAATCACACACACACACACACACACTCTCTCTCTCTCTCTCTCTCTCTCTCTCTCTCTCTATGACTCATATAATGGAATATAATAGAATCAATGCATATGATCCTCATTTTCTCATGGAGATGCCCTCTACAAGGTATGTCTGATTTGAAAGGTCACTTTAGCCACTACAATGACTCCTCATAGTAGACTAGTGACACTGTTACTCCTAGTCTTTAGCTTTAGCCTTCAACTACTACTTCTTCATTAGAATTAGCTAACTTGAGCTTGTGTTATCCTATTTTCAATGTAGGAAAAAAATTTAAGCTAAAAATACGTCCAAAAAAACACATACATAAGCATTAAAAGGCTAACAAAACATATATAGAAGCTCAATAGAAACTATCAAAACTCAAATAGAAAGCAACAAAGCTATATTAGTCAAACCAAAACCACTCCAATCTATCAAAAACTATCCCATACATCTTCAATCAAACCTCAAACTACTTATTCACGACCATAACTTCTCAATAGAACCAAAACAAACTCAATAGAGACCAACAAAACACATCAGGACTAAATGTTCACTCATCAATATAAGAGCTTCTCTCATGTTTACACATATCAAGCAAAGAGATATTTGATGTGAGTCACCATCTGGTTGATCATCACTAATTGTAGCAAGTTCTTTATAGCACATCCACTTTGACGAGGATAATATACACACTACAGAACCAGATATACATAATATATCCACACAAACACTAAAACTCACAAATGCACACAAGATGGTAGCTAAAAGGCAAAGGCCCCCAAAAATGAAGAGCAAAAAGATATTACCATTATAAATCAAGATACAACAAAGAGCTATTCAATTGACTTGCCAAGATGTAAATAATTCTTTTTAAATTGCATACTCAACTTAAGTCTCTTCATTGCTTGTAATGAATGAAGCTGAGAGAAGAGAGGAGAATGACTAAAGAGAGAGAAATAGAGAAGGAAGGAGAGAAAGAAAGACTAGAAGAGAAGAGAGAAAGACAAAAAAGAGGGGAGAAAGAAGGAGAAATCCATAGAAACTGAAGACGAGGTGAAGAGTATGTTCTTGATAATAACTAGATGCCCTAAGGGGACTCTTACGCCTTATATACCTTGATTAGTGTGATCAGGTGTGTAACCCCTAGTTCTCATGTATCCCACTTGTTACAATCCATCCCCACCTTGAAAGTTTTTTCCCTAAAAAACAAAATACAAATGAAGGGGATTGTTAGATGGACTTAAGGAGTGGGGTGCAGAGTACTACTTTGAGCTACATTACAATGAAAATGGGTGGGTAAGACTAGGGAGAGCATGCTGTCCATTATAGGCCTAGTGAGGTAAGATTGTCATAACTTTTGATAAGTTGCTTCAAATGGGGCGTGCCACATGTTAACATGAAGCTTATGACCTGCACTTTTAGGCTATGTAGGAAGCACATTACTGAGATATAGGCAAGTACAAAACTGTTCTAAAACAATGTATATAGTCTACAAGCAAGGTGTGGTCAAAATGGGATATAACTTGTTAATATTCAACCTATTGGGCATATTGGAGGTGGAAAAATTCATTGCTAATAGTGGCTGGGTACTAGGAGGCTTCTTCTAGGGGTAGGTCTTGCCATTTGATGAAGTATTCCCTAATGGATTGAGATCGTAAGTGTTAGGGGAAAGAACTCAGAAATAAAAGACAGTACCTAGACTAGCCCCAAGAAGCTTCCATGTAACAATTGACTCTCTCTATATGCTTTCTTAAACTTGTCTAGTGTAGCACTAAAACAAAGAACCATCAAATGCACTCGCACCACCAACCAAACCAATGGCCCTCTTTAGCCTAATGAAGTAAATCATTTTTGCAAAAGAAATGGATCTCATGGCCTAACAAAATATAATATTTATACCAAAGCAATCGGCCCTCTTGGACCAACATAATAAATCAATACAACTGTTAACCCCAACACGAAGAAAGCAAAAGGAAATAAAAAAGACGCAGGGCAAAGGCAGAAAAAAGGTAGCTCGACTGGATAAAGAAGAGGAGAAAAGGCCAAAAGTGCAAGGGCAACCTTAAAAAGTTCGAGGCAAATGCAAAAGGAAAAATGTGCATTTTAAAATACAAAGGCACACCCTGAAATCTTGTAAAAGAGTGCCAAGCGGTGGAAAACCCTGAAAGCTAAAACAGAAGACAAAGACAAAGGCCAAGGCAAAGAGAAACAAAAGACAAAGCGCACAAGGAAAAAGCGCAAGTCAAAACTTTTGTAAAAAAGCGCAAGCGCATCATGGTTTAATTCAAGGAGCGCCGGGCTCTCACTCGTGTAATTTGTAAATGTAGACGGGAGGTAGAAAGGAAGCTAGAAAGATAGGAGGACAATGGGAAAAAGGGCCAGCCGGCCATGTAAAAAAGGAAAAAGGGGATGACTGCCCAAAAGGGCCAACTGCTGTTCACTCTCTTTCCACGTGTAATCTTTGTATCTGGCATACTGATCTTCAAAAGGCTCCTCATACATGTAATCTCCTTCAGGTTCGTCGCAATGATCATGGTATGACGCATTTGCCACCCACTCTTCTCTTTCACCCCAGTGACTCCCTTCACATCCCTCTTCCATCATCATATCATCAAACTGGCCTGCAAATCATTCAACCAGTACCAGGTCCACCTAAGAGTCCTAGATCTCTTGCATCCTCTTTTTCCAAACAAACACTGGAAGCACAACAGCAGTTGTCAATGGCGACTGCTCACTCCCAATCTCTATCTCCATCAAAGCTTTCAAATGTCCAAGAAATAGGACACGACACCATCCTTAGCTCTCAACCTAAGGATATGTCTATGCAATCCACCGTGGCTAGCTCAATTAATACTCGATCTATGCAAGTGAATGCTCTAAGGGTAACAAAGGATACAACCACCTCCAATTGCCCTAAGGACTGGACACCACAATTCACCAATAGTAGCAAGTCCACTGAGCTAGCAGCTAGTACTTCAAATCAGGGATCACAGCAATCACAGCCCTCGACCGTGACAACACCCCTTGTGGAGCATGTCCTTAGCAGTTTGCCTGCGGAGGAGGTGTCGTAACCACTATCCTTGACAACTCTAGCCCTTCCAATGCACCTAAAGCCTAGGCTTGAGGAGAAACCTCCCAATGATGTGGCCAAGGAGATGGCGCATCGAACCATTCAACCTAGCAAGGCTATTCAGTAGACCACAGCTATGTCCCATGAGGACACCCTAGAGACAGGAAATGCTAAGGCCCAACCAAGCACAACAACGGATGACCTAGTCCCTGGTCTTGAGATGTTGAGAGATACACCTTCACTAACAAAGAAAAAGAGGAGAAAACAACGAAAACAACAACAGTTGCAAGTGGTTGTGGACCCCAAGAACATTGAGACAAAGAGAGTTGGAGAATTGATGAACAAAGCATCAAGTCCACTCACCAATGAACCCACTAACGCCTCTCCTAATAGTGGTGAAACCTCAGACACATCCGTGTGCTCTGAAAAATCAAAACAGTCGTTACCATCAATGGCTGCTTACAACGCTCAATCCACCGACAGTAGAACTTGCATTGACTAGTCAAGAGTGGATATAACGCTGTCACAATAGGGTGACAAACCTATACTAGTCACATCCAAGGAAAACCATGATGTAATAATGAAGCAGGCTAACTCCTAGAACCTTGCATGAGTTGGCAACCGAGCAAGCCCTCGTTGAACATAGAAGTGTCACCGAATGCTTAATTGAGTTGGATGCCAAGCTCAAGGTGTTCGCATGTGTCTATGTCTTGGTAGACATGCGCGCATTCCCTAAAGAGCTACTCGGAGAATACTTTCCATTTTCCTTATCTTAGAAAGAGTAAGAACATCTTGATGAGCACTATAGCAGGCTCCTACATGAACGCATGCTACTTATCTTGGGCGAGAAAGCCGACGAACTGCGCTTAACTGTCACATTCAATGATACGCTCTGCCAACCAAATCTCTTAGAGATAGAGCAACTAAGGCGACTGTCAGAAGGTCGAAGTCAATTTGAATAGCGTTGGTGTGAAAACCACGTTGCAATGGCCGAACTAGGAGCTCAGATCATGACAGTCTCTGAGGAGCAATTGGCCAAATGGCGCTCTCAAAGAGACCCCACCTATATGGCACCAACCTCCCTTTGAGTGCTGACTGCCATTCGAGGTACGGACTTGGCTGAACCTAGCCAAGAAAACTCTCTGTTTGATAAGGTTCTCATTGAGGAGGAGTTACATGTTGCTAGTAGACTTGAGCAAGGTTCCATGCTACTCGATGCGGCAAAATATCTATTGGTATTGAGTAATTTGCCATGAATACTAGATGCATGTGCCACGCTTCAGTATAATCCCGAGTTCTAAAATTGGTTTCTATCCTCGTGAAGTGACATGGATTTGTAAATATGTATATATATAAACAATGATTTTTGTGTCACCGTGTATAGACACTATCAATACACGCAAGAAATAATAGTCAAGCGCAGACAGAAGAGTTGGGACCAACAGGCTAAACTCATCCGGTCCCCTCTCACATGACCGTTTCCACCTTCAGCAGAAGGGCATGCACCCCGCATTGCCACCTTGGAAAGCCTTGATCAACATATCTGATGATGTAAGCAAGGTGCAGTCCCTTTCTATACACCTTTCCCTTTCCGGTCCATCCTTTCGAGGATGAGCCTTGCCCAAATCCATGACCTTCAGCCGATGTAACTCAACATGAGCCAGGATCTACTAATAACGGGAGGCTAAGTCAACATCATCACAGGAGCCATCTCGCTACAACAAGCATAGCATGTTCCACCCCTCCACTTCTAGTCATATGCGTTTGATAACCCACACTGAAATCCCTCCCATGCGAACAATCTTATTCTGTATGAAGGCCTAACCCTTGGCTTGCATCCTGCAGGCCCTCCACAAGGAAAACATGGAGAACCTCGAGCAACTGGCTTGCAGAGACGCTCTCCGCGGACGACAGAAACAGGCGGCACATGCCCCTCCATCGGTACGCTATGTGTCCACCCTCAAAAGGTATGCAAAGAAACAGGGCCCTAAGCGACACCGCCTCGGACAAAGGCCGAAAAATCCTCGGATCAGGAAAGCCGAAGCTCAACGAAGCACGCAAGAAGTGGCAACACCAGTTACACAAACCACCAATGTACGCTCAAGCACTAGATGCTCAAGGGCAGAAAAGGCGGCCTAGGACAGGGAAGAGTTCAGTGAATTATTTAAAGGCATTTTGGAAACGGTGGCGGCCCGGGACTCCACCATTCATGTCCCAGCCAACATGTGCCTTGCCCGACCTCATGGGAGTCCTACACCAGCACCACCCCAGTCGCCTAACCAATCGGACTCGCCCCGCCTAGTACAAGTCGACTAAGCCCCTATGATGTACAAGTAGCTTGACAAGTTATCAGGACATAACTTTTTGTCTTTTGATGGTTAAAAGAGCAACTCTCCCACTTGTATAACTTCTGCCTATCGCTAATGTATGCCACACGTCTTTGACAAGCAATCGCATGGGTATTGCATTTAACATCATATGTTTCGAAAAGTCATGTCTTAACATAAGTGCATCTATTGAATTACTTAACGAAATCAAGCATGTGCTCTTACGAAGTGACAAGTGGATACAGGGTAACACAGGTCTTCGTGCAAACGTGTTCAACACCTGGGTCATCGCAAAACCAGTAACCGTGCACGAACCGCGACAAAGCCACATTGCTAAATGCGAACAATTACCCTTGCAAGTGCCCACATCGCACGAACCAACGCATAGTCATGGGCCAAGCTCTATAGTGAGCTCACGACGGGTGTCACTGCAATCTCACCGATATCACAACAATGGCCTCCCCTAACAACGAGACTAGAGCAAAATCATCACGGTCATATCCATTTCCTGAGTCTCCGAGGCTTGACATGTCCCGACCCATTGAAAGGCTCATAGCCTCCGCATATAAGAAAAAAATAAAAAAGCACCACGATCACAACACCACACCTAGGGTTTCTCAAATTAGGCGCGTCCAGTGACCTTGGTCGGCTTGCTCCGTCCCTAGTCCCCTAGCCCCCTGCATCACCCACAATAGTTCAGGGCACATCAAGGGCAGGACAGCCCTAGGAAGCTTGTCTCGCCTGTGGTTAGACCTGTCACCCTAAACCATTCACACAATTGCCTCTTACACTCTGTCTTAAAACCATGGCAATCAATTGGGGCATGCACCGCACAAATGGCCATGCACAGTACACTGTCCTCCTCGCACCGACCCCATGTCTACCACCTAAGGATAGTACACTATCCCTGGGTTCTATCCTGCTAGGTCGTGCAATCACAATGTACAAGATGTTGCACCCACCTTCACGTGTCCTTCTTTCTGTCATAAACCACTTTACTTCATCCACATGACGTTATGAGACACCAGGCCGCAGTCTTCTACCTATGTAATATCTAAGTATGCATGAGCACTCACATAGTATTTGCACCAAAGTCTATACACAGTTTGGGTCCTCAAGTGTAGCACAATACTCCATGCTTGCTTAGAGTTCGACCTGTCTCCCAAACTAATCCAAATATGTCTTGTCCACGCTAGAAGACTAGCACTACCCCTTAGGGAGAGACCACTTGAGAGTTTTCCAATTGTAGGTATTAAAGACTCCAATGAAAGCATCGTCAGTGCTCATCAACACTCAACTCTGAACTCTTGTCCTTTACTTCATCATGCAAACCACCAGAGAACCATCACGAGCAGGATCCACCATGAGCATCCCACGCACACCAAGCCCCGTGCCAACCATGAGTGGCCATTCCCAACAAAGAGTAGCTCTCTCGCCATCTACAATAATCATATCACCCACCAATCGGAATGGCACAGTGCCCCCAACGCCCTTCCTCTGCACCAAAATCAAAACTCCTTCAAGACAAACCACAACAGTCCCTTCCACCCACGTCTTCGGTGCAAGCTCCTCATGCTACCTTCGACGAAGAGTGCCATGGGACTGGCACTCGTCTAGGAGGGGGATAATGTTAACCCCAACACGAAGAAAGCAAAAGGAAATAAAAAGGATGCAGGGCAAAGGTGGGAAAAGGTAGCTCGATTGAATAAAGAAGAGGAGAAAAGGCCAAAAGCACAAGGGTAACCTTAAAAAGTCCAAGGCAAATGCAAAAGGCAAAATGTGCATTTTAAAATACAAAGGCGCACCCTAAAATCTTGTAAAAGAGTGCCAAGCGATGGAAAATCCTAAAAGCTAAAACAGAAGACAAAGACAAAGGCCAAGGCAAAGAGAAACGAAAGACAAAGGCGCAGAAGGAAAAGCGCAAGTCAAAACTTTTGCAAAAAAGCGCAAGCGCATCATGGTTTAATTCAAGGAGTGTCAAGCTCTCACCCGTGCAATTTGTAAATGTAGACGGGTGGTGGAAAGGAAGGTAGGAAGATAGGAGGACAATGGGAAAAATGGCCTAGGCTATGGTTGGCCATGTAAAAAAGGGAAAAGGGGATGACCGTCCAAAAGGGATTTAGGGTTTTGTATATAAAGTTAAAAAGTGAATGAGAAGCTCATTTTTGTGTGTGGAAAAAAGTGGCTCTCCTCTTCTTCTTCTTCTTGCTTGCTTGAGCTTATGCTTGAGAGAGGGAGTGTGAGAGTGTGAGGGAGTGAGTGTGTGAGGGTGAGGGACCTCGAGGTGGAGAAGCTCTCCATCTTCTCCTCTCTTCTTCTCTTCTCTTCTCTTCTCTTCTCTTGCTCGCGGTGATGGAGCTTGGAGCGTGGAGCTTGAGGATGGAGCTTGCTTGAAGCTTACACTTGGATCGTGGAGCTGTCGGAGTGTGCGGGAAAGGAGGTAACTCGAACGGCATGGAGGTAAGCTCACTACACTCGTAGATATGGATGGCGCGTCGGCTATGTGAGAGATATCCATTAGTACTCGACTTGGAACGCTTGAAACAATAAGCAGTCCAAGGGTCTTGGTGGTTGAGCGAAAGCTTCCATAACAACTTATACCACACTCCCCCTTGGAGTGATACTAGATATGCAACAAGATGCTTCATTCCAAGGAGAAAATAGGGCTCCTAACCCTAAACATTACATACTAACTAAATGACACTCATAAAGTATCGATGCAATATAGGAGTCACAGTCATACCAAGGTAGCCACAGAACGAGAGGGCCTCCTTGCAAGTCTCAGTGGTGGTTGCAATATACTCTGCCTAAGTAGTGGACAAGTCTATGCATTTTTGCATCCTAGATATCCAAGAAATAGCATCTCTATCAAAATTGAAGACAAAACTAGAAGTAGACCTTGTTGTCGAATGATTGCCTCAAGGATATACTAAATGATATCAACCTTCTTTGTCTATGGGGGAAATTCTTTCACAAAATCCACTAAGGTGCCAATGAAGGGGTTCAACTAGCTAACACAAATCACCTGTGAATGTTGGTGTTAGGGGGGAAGCTCTAATCAGTATGACAAATCATTAACTCTCTCAAGGATCTAGTAGGGGATGTAGAAATGGTGGGCCAACTTATTACTACTGTCCTCTTGAGAGTGGAGTAATGGGACTTAGGCACTTTTAAGAGGACTAAATGCCTTTTTTTCTCATTAGCATAGAGTTTCATGTGATTTTGTGCCTTTTGAAGATTCACCTTGCATTGCTAAAGCAAGGTTTACATGTGATCCAACTTGGCTTTACTTTGAGGGTTGATCTTATCATTGAATAAGATTGTAGGAAGGGGAACCTTACACCCATATAATGCCTCAAAAGGGGAACCCCAATGCTAGAGTGGATGGAGTTATTATATGTAAAATTAGTCAAGTGGAGCTACATATCCCAATTGTGTTTTACATTATGGAAAAAGTGCAGTAAGTACGTCACCTCAAGCCATTTATTTACTTACTCTTTCAGTCTAGCTATTTGTCAAGGGGGTGGTATATGTAATGGATGGAGCAAGCTTGGTGCCCATAGATGTGAAATTTGTTTGCCAAAAGTTGCTCATAAACTTGGCATTCTAAAGTTATACTCTGACTTATGGTAAGCCATGCAACTTGAAGACATACTTCATAAATTGAGTGGCCACCGAAGAAGCAGTGTATTGTGTCTTAGTAGGGATAAATTGGGCAGCTTTGGTAAGGCGATCAACTACTACTACATATATACTATTCCATCATTTCTTTGTATAAGGGGGAGGCCCGTGATGAAGTCTATAGTGATATGTCTCAATTTCCCTTTAGGAATAGGAAGGGGCTACAAGAGGCTAGCATGCCTAAGTGTGCTATCCTTGTTCTGTTTGTATGGAACATATTTGGTCACAAAATCCTTGACATCCCACCATAAGTCTTTCTAGTGAAAGCTCTTGGCAATCCTATCATATGTTTTGAAAACACCCAAGTGATCAGCAGTGGGGCAAGGATGCATCTCTTCCATGATCTTCTGTGTGAAAGGAGAAGCACGGGACCAAATAAGACTATGCTTAAGCTGATATTAGGAGTTTTCTGCCATTATCCCATGTTGTACTTTCTGGAATATGTGGCTAAAGTTCTTATCCAACAAATAAGCTTCTTGAAGGTCATCAATCCAATTACTATGAAACTCTAAAATGGAGGATACTCTACATGCCCACATCCGAGAGAGTGAATCAACCACTATGTTATCCTTTTTCCAAGTGTGAGAAATGTCAAAATCATAGTTTTGCAATGTCGCCACCCAGCTCCTTTACTTAGGAGTTAAAGCAGACTGAGTTAGAAGTACAGAGCTTGATGGCCGCTCTTTACTTGAAAGCATCTGCCATAAAAATAGTGGTGCCATTTTTTAATAGCATGGAGGATGGCCAACATCTCTTGGTCATACACATTCATTCTGAACTCCCTCTAAAGCAGATGAGCTATCCATATATCATAAACTTCATGTAGAGCTAAAAGAAGTCCATAGCATTTTTTTCAATTGTTTTAGCCAATCACAAACCAAGACAACATCAATGGGGCCCATATCTAATGCAAGTAGGTCAACCAATGTCACATATTGCATTGTCTAGTACTGAGGCAGAGTACAAGGATGCTGCATTGGTAGCATGTGAGATTTCATGGCTGCTCAAGCTTATGGCTGATTTGGATATTCAGGTGGGACTGCAAAACATACATGTGTATTGATTTCTTTATCTTCATTTGCTACTTGAACTTTCAGGGTGTACTGTAATTCCATAGGGGTGCATTTCAACTGGTCAATGGCTTATTTATTGACAAAATTGAGTACTACCACTATCTACAAGGATATATACATGCTTCCCATGAATACTACCTTGAATGCATAGGGTGCTAAAGCTCCTAGAACCTATCCAAGAATCCAAGGAGATGGAGCAAAGGGAGGTGGTAGTCAAGTGATATGTCAAATCAAGTACATGGGATGGGTAACCACCTAGGTCAAAGGGGAACACATCCTTGGGATCATAGAATTTCTCATAGTCCACATCCTCATCATGTGCCTCATTGTCAATAGGTAAGTCATCCTCATCATTATGTAAATCTTCCATTACATACATGCTATGAACCTTGATTTTGGTTGTCTTATAAGGGCACTTGGTGGCATGGTCAGTAGTGTACTTATCCCCACATTTAAAACATATGCATTTTTCCTTCCATTTCTTCACAACATCTGGGAAAGTGAACCTTTGGCCACTTGGGCCATTGAAGGGTGATGCAATGGAGTGTCTATTATTAGCATATTTACTCTCAGTTTTAGAGCCAAGTGCTGGCCCAAAAGTGCCTTGTTTTCTTTCAATATGGAAAGGGGAGGGGGGTAAGTAGGTATATTGGGATTGCTATTAGAGACAGAATTGCCTCTAAAACTACCCCACATGGGGCTGACCTCAACGGAATGTGGGGCTATCCATAATCTTGCTGAAAACTCTCATTCTTTTGTAGTAATTA
The DNA here is from genome assembly GCF_053477565.2 of Lygodium microphyllum. Taxonomy (NCBI): domain Eukaryota; kingdom Viridiplantae; phylum Streptophyta; class Polypodiopsida; order Schizaeales; family Lygodiaceae; genus Lygodium; species Lygodium microphyllum. The sequence goes on from NC_141145.1 coordinate 144,257,141, forward strand.
CTTACATATCTTTCAGCCAATTCAATTGCATCAAATAGTGTGGTGGGATTCTGAGCCATAATATCTCACTGATATGCTTGGTTCTAACCCATATATGTGCTCATGCAATTTGGCATCATCACTAATGCTCTTCACATACATAGTCAAGTTCATAAATTGATTGGTATACTCTTTGTATAGTGAGATTATGTTGGTCAAGAGTGTACCATCGTCTTGCCAACTGCTCTTTTTCCATGGGGGATATCAATACTTCAACCATATGCATTTTAAAGTCTTCCCAATCAATGAACTGATGATTCCTTTAATTGATATAGTGCCACCGTGTGCGAACAAATCCTTCCAAGTTGAGAGAAGCAAATATAATTTTCTAATAATCCATGTAGGGGTAGATATTAAAGTAGGACTCTAATTTAGATGTCCATTCTTCCAAGTTTGATGGTGAGGAAGATTGCCCATTATACTTAGTGAGAAAAATCTTGTCACTGAGATCATGAGGGCCTTGTTACCTATGAAAACCCTTCTATCCATACATACCATGATGGCCATGCATACTTTGCTACCCATACATACCATGTTGTGCATTTATCCCATGCTATCCATTATAGCCAGGCTACCCATTATTACCATGTTGCCTGTGATTGCTATATTGGCCATTAATACCATACTATCCATGGTGGCTTTAATCCATATGAGTTCTATTGGGACTTCAAGGGAGAGTAAGGGAGCTTCTGCCAATGGTGGAAGAGGATCAGCTACATGGGTGATGGGAAGTGGAGCTCTCAAGAGAACACCAAGGAAATAGGGATCTTACTGCAAGAAAATCTATATTGTATTCATCAACAAGCTTGTTTTCATTCTTTATATAACCACAACAAGAAAAAGAACATCAAGCACAACATATATTCATGCAACATCATAGAAAGAATATCCCACGGCTTTATCTTTAACAAAATTGATCACATTCTTTACATTCTTTTTAGAATCCATCAAAGAACCCAAAAAATACAAAACAATACTTTACTTTGAATGGAATTTCATCATATAGTATTCATATTCAATGTCTTCATAGTCTTCTCTCAATCTCTCATATAAATATAATATTTTTTTAGCATAGAAATGACTATCTCTCACACTTGATCTATTTTGTTTATGGATGAGCCAAGTTCTACCATTGCACTTTTGATAAAGATTTCATCCCCATAAGCTTGAAGTCTAGAGTAGTGTTTCTCAGCATGTTCTCACCATTCATTACTTACAAGATGAACATCTTCCCAACATAACCAATTCATAGGATTTTCTTGAACTCCTTACAAACATTTAGTGACAACCAAATTGATTATATAAAATTTACATGTAATTTGACTTTTCTATAGGGTATTTTCTAAATCAAATTGTCAAAAGCTAGCTACTACTCTAACATTTGTTGGCCTTATGCCCTTACTTTTTGCATATATCACACTTTACATGTGAACAAGCTAGTGCCATCATCTAATAAAGACACTATTGAGTGCTATGAATAAAAGATGAAATAAAAAAGATAAAAATAATATATTGGCATGCATTTATGGTGCTTATGCACATGTGTGCGCATGCACACACACACACACAGCACACACGTGTCACACACTGTGTGTGTATACAGTGTGTGACACACATGTGTGATGTGTGTATCACACACACACACACACACAATGTGTGAGTCAGGCGCACGCACACACACAATGTGTGACACACGTGTGATGTGATGTGTGTGTGTGTGTGTGTGTGTGTGTGTGTGTGTGTGTGTGTGTGTGTGTGTGTGTGTGTGTGTGTGTGTTCTCTATATTAGTATATCCATCAAAACCATTTTCTACACATGTCGATATTTGAGTGAGTATATGGATCATTATATGGACTGGTATATGTCTAATATATGTATCAATATATGCATCGATAAAAGAAATGGTATATGTATTGATAATCTTGATGGTCATACATGCACACATATCAAAGCTTTTATTGATGCATATTTTGATGTGAGGCATGGCATTTTGTAGATCATGAAATCTATGCCACTTAGGGTAAGGACAATGTAGTTTTCAGCTCTTTCTTGGCTTTTTGTATAGTAAAAAGCTGCCTTGCAATGTCATCAGTCTCTAGGATAATGTATAGCCCTTCCTATGGGCTGAAGCTTTTAAACTTAGTGTGGCTATAATTCTAGTTGTTCACCTCAAGACTTGCCTTTTTGAATCTGACAAGCATCTTGAAGGACATTTTCACCTTGCTTCTCCTCCCATTTCTTATTGATGCTCTTTTCCACTCAAATCAATGTTTCTTTAGCATTTGGTGATAGAGCCTTCCAAATCTTTCTTTTTTGTGAAACCTTAAAATCAAACACTATAGCCTACTCTCATCCTTGCTCTTACGACCTCTTTTCTAGTTCATCTAAATCTTCTTAAGTTTACTTCACATCTATTGTAGCCAAAAAGATAGTCAAACACCTTTTGAGTAGGAATTTGAATTGCACGTAATAGTCTCAAAAGCAGTGCTCTTACCATTGTGGTCCTTGCGTTGCATCACCTATACTCTCACTTAGGTCATCGAGTTCTTGAGGTTCCATATAGTTGGTAGTGGAAGACAAAATTTCTAATGCTTCTACATGAAGAAATATTCTGATTCAGAGGGCTCCAGTTCTCCCAATCCCATAACTTCCAACTCCTACTCATTGTAGGCAAAGCCCTATAGATGGATTCTAAGAGCTTCTCTTGTTGGGGCTAGGGGTTGAAAGATCAAAGTTTAGATTGCTTACTATCACATTGGCCAAAGTCAATTGTGCCTTCAACTCCACCACATCGTTAGTGTTCAAGGTAGAAATTGTGTGCATTGACTTTCCGATAGAGCTCCTATTGTTGTGAAACCAAATATTTATAAACATCTACATGCACCTTAAGCTGACCTTTTCTCCATAGTGAATTTGCCAGTTTGTTGGTTAGCTTTTTTATTGCATCTTCCCAATTTTTCTTAACCACATTCTTAGTTTGGGATGGCTTCAATCAAACTTGTCTTGATGGTCTCAATGCAATTTTCCTTGAGTTGTTCATGGGCATATTGATTCCTTGGATTTCTCTTTCAGAAAGAGTGGTTTTAGCCTTATCTTCTTGCTCTAGTTTTATCATCAGGTCAGCTACCTAGACTTGCACTTCCTCTAATGCTAGGTCTCTTTTTGTTAAGTGTGCTTGGAGGTATTATATTTGATGGGTGGTTTGGACTATGTACTTCCTATAGGTCTCCCGAGTTTCATTTGTCCTGGACTAGTGCTCTTATTTTTCTTGAAGTATTTTTTTAAAATCCCTTTGAAGTTCTTTGCATAACAACTCTTAGGGCACCTAAGATTCTTACCACATTCAATGCTAGACTATGCTCTTGTGGGCTCAAGAGCCATGCTTTGAGCAAGTTAACTCTAAAAATGAGATAAAACTAACCCTTTGTTAACAAGGTTTTATCTTTTTGTCTAACCCTAATTTTCCCACATTTTCCTCTTTAGAAAGTTAGACAATTTATTTGAGAAGCATTACCATAATATTCACTCTAAAAAACATTATATACATATTGTTTTCTTCAATTTAATGTGAAGGGACCTAGGCAAAAGTTGTTGTAGATGGAGGAGTTTCACTTGACTTTGTGATTTCCATCCAATTCTAGTGGTGCTCCTCTTGGATGCCATCATAATCCTTTGCTCCCATTCTTTTGCTCCTTCTCACCTTAGCTTCATACTTGCTCTTTGGCTCTCTTCCCGCTTATTTGTAATGTTCCTCAACTTTGACAACTATTCTACATTCTTTTGAAGTAGGGCTTAGGCTAGAGGAGGAAGAATCAATAAGAATAATGGTGATAAGGGAAATGATTATTCACTAATGAAGTCTTTGAAAATCCATTTCTTCTAGCTCCCTATTATTCACCTCTATCTCTTCTTCTCTCCCTCTTCCTCTCTCTTGTCCCTCTCTTTTCTTATCCCTCTTTTCCCCCTTTCTCACTATCTTCCTCTACCTCTGTATTTCTAACATTCCCCTTCTCTCTCTCTCTCTCTCTCTCTCTCTCTCTCTCTCTCTCTCTCTCTCTCTCTCTCTCTCTCTCTCTCTCTCTCTCTCTCTCTCTCTCTCTCTCTCAACAATGATTGTGAATTGAATTGAGAATTATCAAAATAATATAATGAAGATCCAAAAAATAAATTTTAGCCCATTATATAGCTTAAATTTTTCCTTTCATGTGATCATCATCTCTCATTGCATCAAACTTAGTTCGATCAATGGGTGGTGGTGGTGTTGGGTTTCAATGATGAGGATGACAAGTACTTGTAGATGTTAATGATGTTTCATTTATTACTTTGTTTGAATGGCAGCTTGAATGCAAAACAAGATGATCCATGGCTGTGGAGATAACATTCATGATGGCTAGCTACATTTTAACATTCCCCTTCTCTCTCTCTCTCTCTCTCTCTCTCTCTCTCTCTCTCTCTCTCTCTCAACAATGATTGTGAATTGAATTGAGAATTATCAAAATAATATAATGAAGATCCAAAAAATAAAATTTAGCCCATTATATAGCTTAAATTTTTCCTTTCATGTGATCATCATCTCTCATTGCATCAAACTTAGTTCGATCAATGAGTGGTGGTGGTGTTGGGTTTCAATGATGAGGATGACAAGTACTTGTAGATGTTAATGATGTTTCATTTATTACTTTGTTTGAATGGCAGCTTGAATGCAAAACAAGATGATCCATGGCTATGGAGATAACATTCATGATGGCTAGCTACATTTTATTTCAATACTAGTATAATATGAATATATTAAGGTCCATGATTTTTGTCCTTTAGGCTTGCTTCACATGTAAATCTTGGTTTTAGGCTGTATGCGTGTTAGATGAGATATTATATCCTCTCCCTCTTAAAGGAATGAATATGTGCTTATCTCGATATAAACTTAAGATTATCATTCCTTATGGTAAGCATCATATGACTTATGACCATCACACTTCCACTCTGATTATACATGATCGCTAAATTCAAGATGACATAATGAAATCAAAAGTAAATTTATTGCAATGTATTGCAGCTCTAGCATTATTATCTAGAGTAGTCTCAGTATAGGTATGAGGCTTATTAAATCGTCTAAAGACCTTTTTAGTGTTTCTTATCATCTTCAAAGATTATAAGGACTCTAAGGCTTCATCACTATTTGATCTTAGAATACACCAAATACTGAACTTATATGGCTTTTCTTCTTGGGTAGTTCCTCATCTTCTTAATCCAATTTAGGAAAAATGGCTAGGATATGTACTAACCTTGTTGCAATGGAAGCATCAACAAATGATGAGCCTCCTACAAGGTTTATCCATTGGAAGTGTTCACATATGTAAGGTCCTTCCTATCCAATTCTTGTTCTTATCCCTTCTCCTATACAAGCTCTTGTGCATGTTGTTTCTATCAGTTTCCTTTCCTTGTTCCTTTCTACATTAATCTCTTTACGACACAAAGGGAAGGTCAGTTTCATTCTCAAAACCCATTATATTTATAGACAATGCTAGTTGGACATATGCTCTCATAGATGGTTTCAAATATCTAGTCTACTTTGGAAACAACAGTTACTTCGTATCTTCAATCGATGTACATAGGATTTACACATCCTTACTAGACAAGGTGGATTCTTTGATTAGCTAGCTCAATAAAGGTTGGAGGATTTAGCCTCAGAGAAAGATACCCTTAGTGATATCCATAAGCAGATGAGAGAGGCTACAACTAATAGATTCACAGAAGGCTACTATCATCACATGATGCTAACATTACCAAGGAGAAATATTTTTTCCTTTCATGGATGATGGATTTAGCTACAAAACTTGGAAATTGTAAGGGTGATTTGTATTAATCTAAGTTACAATTGAGTAACAGAAGAAAATCATTGAGGAGCTGCATATAAAAGTGGCTAAACTTTCCTTTCCTCCCTAAACTCTTGTGGTTCCTACTGTCATGTCTTCTAAGGAGGATCTTGAAAACCTATAGCAACAAGCTAAGTTGTGCAATGCCTTTTTTGCTATGGTAGAGAGTCAGTAGCGCATGGATTGTTTGCATGAAGATCTCCCCCATTGTGGTAAAAGTGTATCCCCTCCACCACATTTCTAGACTAAATATCATTAGCAACATTATTCTTTGTATATCTCTTTGAGTACTATTGATTAGAACCTCTAGAAGATGGATGGCATAATCTTTGGTCAACTGATTGACTCAAATCATTTTTTTACTGTGCCAAAAGTGTATCACATCCACCATCTTTTTGGATTAAATATCATTGTTGACATTATGGTTCGTATATCTCTCTGAGGGCTGTTGATTTAGAACCTCCAAAAGATACATGACATAATTTTTAATCAACTTATTTACTCAAATCATTTTTTGATCAAGCTATGGATGATCCAAAATATTCATGTGAAAGATGTTATTTTATAAGTAGTGTATGATCATTCTATCGAGTTAACTTTATCAAATGATCTTTTAACATATCTTCAGTGGACTTCTTAGTATAGAGTACATTCTTGGCATCCACTTTTGGGTGAGGATGTAATGTTCCAAATCCATTGATAAAATACTTTATACAAATCCACCATCTAGCCTTTGCATGCTAAAATCCTTACCCATATTGCTGACAACCCTTTGTTTACTAATGTATTCTTTCAATCCTTTAATTACGATGGTTCCATCTATCCACCTGAACCTATTGATATTCTTAATTATCAATAGATTTCCCATCATCTTCCTATTTATGTATCCATTCTTAATTTTTATCTAGATACAATCTGTATTTTACCTTTCACTATTGCCACAACTCCTCAAATTTCTATTTTCACTACTTGTCCTTTTGTTGATCCTACATCTCCTACTCCTTTAGATTCCTTTGTAGTTTCCCCACCTATTCCCTTCACTTTTTTAATAAAGTCCCTTCAAAAATTTTGTTATCTTTTCCTCTTTTGCTAGAATCCCTATCTCTTTAGCTATCTTCATTTTATGATTTGTCATATCCATCCCTTCATTGCTCCACTCTTATCTTACCTTCTCAACCCACTAAATGTATCAATCTCCTTCCTCAATTTGTTATGGATACACCAAGATTTGACAATGACCTACTTTGTCAATAGTAATGGACTAGGGTTTTGGGAGAATCCATTAGCTTATTTTAATTATTACATTTAGTTTGCTTGGGTGCAAGCTCAATTAGAAATTTTTTGTGAGACTTGCTAACTTTTATTAGTATTTAGCTTTCATGCACCAACAATCGCACATGGATACTCGAAAGTGCATCCCATTTTTAATAATCAATCCTAACGAGGATGGCTCTGTAGCTCAAATTGATGTGCTATACTACTTTGTATATGCATTTCCTACTAGATTTATTATTTGGATGGAATATAATTCCTATAGAATATTCCCATATACTTTATAGATGAGAGCAAAGCAATGTAACGAGCAGGATACATGAGAACTAGGGGTTAGACACCCAGCCACATTGATTGGAGTATATAAGGTGAAAGAGTTCTAGTTTAGGGCATCCAGTTATTATCAAGAACATACTCTTCACCTTCATCTTCAACTTCCATGACTTCCTCCTCCTTTCTCCCCTCTTTTCTATTTTTCTCTCTCCTCTTCTAGTCTCTCTTTATCTCCTTCCTTCTCTCTTTGTCTCTCTCTTTAGCTCATTTTCCTCTCTTCTCTCAGCTTTATTCATTTTACAAGTGGTATCAGAGCATCATGCTTTGGTCTTTTTCTTCTTTTCTCTTTCCCCATCTAGTTCCCTTTTCATATCTAAAACCCTAGTTACTTAGATCACAAGTATAGGTACAACAAGGAAGTACCATAGTTAGTTTCAAATTTTTAGAGCAAGCATGAGCTATGGCTAGAGACCCACACATATTTGGATGTAAAATAGATAACTTAATAGGTTATCACTCCTTTTCATGCAAATTTTAGGGGTTCTAGGGCCAAACTTGGAGACTTAGGAGTCAGAAGAGGGTAAAATCTTAGTTACTTTTTGCTTCAACCCCCTTCTCTATCTTCCTAGGCAAGTACCATAGCCACTTAGTAGAGAAAACATCTTCCCTTCCTCAGAGTAGCCCTACATGTGCCCAATTGAGACCACAGGAGTCTTCCCTACCCCCCCAGGACCAAGTGGAGAATCCTTGTGAAAGGTTGTTGCCAAACATTCACCCTAGGGAATAACCCACAATTTGTGATGCATTTTGTGCTACTGCTCCCTACCAACATATGATAGGATACACTAATACATAAGGATTCCTTATATATTAGGACAACTTGGATTTATATTAACTTAGTGGGGGCTATGGATTTAAGTCCTATGACTACCTACTATGGATGTATTTCCCTAGTTCATTTCTTCCTAATGCTCCATACTTCTACTAAAGTGCTCCTTCCCTACTCTCATTTAAATTCTCCAATTTGATGATGTGTTGACTCACTGGTGGGTACTTTGAACAATATTCTAGGATTTCCTCCTTGTATTGTTAAATTGCCTCAAAGTTAGAGTGCCCATAACTCACTTCTTCCCATACTAGATAATCAAATGACTAAATAAGTCATTGTCTTTTTAGTCTTCTCATATTTTGTAGATCGTAAAGAGTGGTAGGGGTTAGATAGGATTAGCATGCACTTGTTATCATTGACATCAATGACAACAACTGGCTAGGAGCAAGAAGGCTAAAGGAACTCTTATAATTCTCTATCATGGTACTTAGAGTAAGTCTTTTATGTTCATTTCATACCTTCATTTTTTTTTTTTGATATAGTTGTACTTGTGTTATTGATTTGGATCTAGGGTTAGACTTGTTATCATCGACATCAATGACAAGTGGCTAGAAAGGATAACAAATATAATACACATCAATATTGCTAGTTCTAGCTAGGCATTTTTATATGCATACATGTATAGTTAGTGCCTTGCAATATTGTATAGTTAAATGCGTACATGTATAGTTAGTGCCTTGCAATATTGGATGGTGCTGATTGTAGCTACCCAAAACTCATGTTGAAGGCTTTTTTTACCTTCAAATAATTGTTTCTTGAAAACATTGCTAATCTTTGGATCATTAATACATCTCTGGCTTGAGAATTTTTAAGCATTTGTGAGTTTTATATCAGTTTCTCTTGTATTCTTAAATATGTATAGCTCAAAATTTAAAGGGATTTTGATATTTAACACAAACACTCCTGTCAATCCTACTAACCTTTGGCCAAGTTAGCACTATACACATTTAAGTTATAAAGTATGCTCTTACAATTTGTTTAACATCTAATTTTCTAAAATGCTGAACACATAGATCCCTTCGTCTCTAAAACTTGGCTACAGTATGTTTCTCACTAAGCTTCAGCCACCAACGAATGTATAAAATCTATATTAGCATACTTTTAAGGGCCCAGACTTTCATAAGAAACTCCTTAATTTTGAGACTCAAGCTCTAGCTGACCAATCCCTTTCTACCCTCAAGATTGCATCAATTGATGATTGGATTGCCTTCTTAGTAAAGCTCATAAAGAGCATAGTGCCTTAGTTGACAATCTTACAAGAATTTTGTTCTCTCTTCCTAACATAAACAATGAATATACTTGTGACCTTGAGTTCTATGTGTCGTCCTTAGTTGGGATAGTTAATAAATTGTAACAAGTAAATGGTCTATCTCTAATACATCATCCTTCCACATGTATTGACAAAGAGAATCCTTTGATGGACCTAGATATTTTGGATTTAGAGGAAAATATTGTGTCTTCCATTACCAAAAAAGCTACTTCAAAATAATCAATCATAATTGTTTTCCCCACTTTTGCTGGAGTGATTCCTCTTCCCCCTCTCAAATAACTTAGACTTGATTTTATTTCACTCAAGCACAAATTATGGGATTTCAAGGTGATAAACCAGTGTAACCCTTTTGCAATCATTTAGTCTCTAACTCTTATATGTAGTCTCTAGCAATTGAACAATATAAATCTTCTATTGTACAAGATTGACAACTCTTGTCATTAGACTATTCTTTTGACTTGGAAAATCTTTTGACTTTTAATCAAATGTCGGTGTGATGCCTTTAACAATCCTTGCTCATCTTCTAGGACAATTTACTCTAGCTTATGTTCCAACTTTCCCTTTTCATCGAGACTTGCACAAGTCTTCACTTTCATACATTGGGTTTCTACCATCTTAGTAGATATTTGATATGTTATCATCATCTGCTACTACTTCTATTTGTATATGCTTGAAGTAGTTACAAGCCTTTACTATTCTTCTCTAGATCACAATCCTCTTATCCAAATTAGCCAATACCCCATAGCCGACACCACTAAGCTCATTTTACAACCACAAAAAGAGGAGTTTGGTAATAACACTACAAGATATAGGCCTTATACCGGCGTTAAAAGTGACGAAAATGTAAATAATAAAATTTGCCCATGTCGTCACAAAAAGCGTCGTTATTGGTGATGCCATAGAACTGTCGGTATCAGTGTCGCTATTTGCGTCGGTAAATGCGATGCTGATACTGACACAAATAGCGACACTGATAACAATGCTTTGCAACGCTAATAAAAACACTTTGCGATGCTAATAATGATGCAAATAACGATGCATGCATGTAAATTTGTGGTGCTAATAGCGACGGTAACAAGGGGAAAAATTTTTGTGGCAACATATAGCACTGTGTGCTTTATTTGGGCCATACAAAATAGTTTTTGCACTGTGTACAATGCTCATGTAAACAAAAACAAAGTGTACTTAAATCATAACACTGATACATGAAATAAATACATAATCGCATAATGAAAGCAACTGGTACAATCATGACAAGATATCACTATTACATAGAAAATGACTACACAGATCAGGTGACCAAAAAACAAGGGTGTGTGAGCTCCATGGATCCAAGGGCGAGCTACATATCCTTGCCATCTGAAAGCTTGTCCCACCGCAAATGAGCATCAAAGGGACTCTGCAAAAAAAGAAACAACTACACATCAGTCCACCATACAATAATGCATTCTAATTAAACATGGTAACTATGGACAAGAAAGATGAGTGACTTACAGGGCCGCCGCATCTATACAATCGGTTGATCAATGCAGTGAGACCGTGCCTCTCTGTATATCGAGCCTCAAGGCTAGTCGGATCGCGATTTGTAATGGAGTGCTGCAAAGAAAACAAAATACTAACTGTTAGAAACATGATTGTCAGTACAAAGGATATTGCAAAAAAATAAGCAAGCAAAACAAAAGAAAAACTTACAAAGTCCTCCAGATATGTCTTGTGGCCACCACTCCCAAGATGATGGACCACTCTGGCCTCTAATCGTGCCCTCACCGCCTCGTGCTGCTAACTCCAACATCCTGAAGAATCTGTAGCCTTCTCCCTCAATCGGCGCCAATTGTCTGCGTCTAGCCACTCGGGCTTTGCAGCCCCACTCTTGAGTGCCTTGCGTGCGTCCGATCGTCTGTGTGACATATATGCACGCATGCACTCCATCATCCAGCTCGTAGAAAATCTATCTGTTGTGGCTGGAACCGAAAACTCCTCATGCAAGGATGCTACTACGTAGTCCTTGCTCCCCTCCGGTATGTTTTTCCAATTATCTAAGACGTTGTGCCGAAAAACTTGTTGGCACAACTCTCTCATGCGAGCCATCACCCTCCTCCCCTCATCATTCATGATGATGGCTCCTGACCTATCGATAATTGACAAGATAGCCATATCCCTCTGGGGTATGCCTAAGATGGGTTCTCTCCCACCTGCCTACACTCTTGGGCATATCCAAGAAACCCATGTACATCCGATGTACCGATCGGGGTAGTATCTATCGATGTAGCACCCATAGGGGTGCCACCTATAGACGGCTGAGCGGAGTAACTGGAGTAGACGTCCCCACACATGTGATAAATCCTGGAGGTGACGCAACTCCAGTAGAACGATGAGACGGAGACACCGCGTCCATGCCTCCACAGCAACCACTTGAGCCACACTCCCTGGAACTGCCATGAGAGCGAGGAGTCGCACTTGTATCCCATGCCGACCGCGGGCTCATTACCTCCGTATCTCTACAGCATCCCCTTGACCCTGAAGCACTCCCTCCCTCTGGCCCAAGTCTAGAGCGTTGAGCTCGTTTGCTCGAAGCTGAAGCATCTGATCACGCTAAAGTAGATCTAGTAGAGCCCCCTGACGATGTTTGAGGAGATAGCTCGTGGTCCGCCCTGTCTGTGAATCATCTCGCCATCTGAAATGGAGACATGCGTGTGAAGATATCTTGCAACTCCTCATCGCTTATCCCTCGACTCATCTTGAAAGATCACCTGCACAAACAAAAAATGATGTTAGTATAATCAAATTAAATCATACAAAGCATGGTAATATAAATCCTAAAAAAATAATCTCACTTAAAATGTATATCTTATATAGCCTTATAAGTGATTAGTCAACGAATTGAGTAAGTGTATGCTCCAAGTATGAAGTATCATATGGTTCCATGTCAATCTCCTGACATAACTCTACATACACTGGAAGGTCAATAGACATGTTACCACAAAAGGATGAGTCCACCTTGTTCTTAAAGAATTCTTGGACTCATGTATTTCCATCATTGTTAGCCGATATTGGCTCCTCTATATGCTCCAAGCTTTCAATGGCCTCCACCCTTTGCAATATCCATCCCTCTATTTGCATATTGTCCTCATCTATGCTCAGAACATCGCTTTGATCATATACTCTCGCACTTCGGGGAGCTGAAGGTATAACATACCACCATTGAGGTTGTCGGGGGTTTGGATAGAAGATTACATGTTCACAAACATGTACAAGAGAGATTAAACTATTGTGACATGTACCATGTCGTAATGCAATTAACAAACAAATGAGTTCATGCCCCTGTTCACAATGGGCTGGTAACACAAAGGTGTTGCGCAAATTCATCCATTTAAAAAAAAAATCTATTTTGAGAAATCCAGATGGACCTCGTCGAACTGTTGCTCTAGCTTCTTCAAGTACCACTTTGAACCACTGCATATCGAATAGTATCATGGAGAAGCTATGATAATCCACTGTAACAATACTTTGTAAGTTCCCAAAATACTCTATCTCATCTATAACCGTGTTTGGATCCGTTGCTCGTCATCGACTCTCCTACTCGAACCTTGCCATGATACCACAGTTCATTGTGGAGCACAATTTGTCAATATGCTCCACGCAAAAATACCATCCGCGTGATCATGCTGCACTATATATTTTGTACTATACATTGAAACACTCAAATTAGTTATCGCATATAAAATATAGATATGACAAATCCTAAAAATGTCATCACCTTTGGACTACATCCCCTCGAGAATTCCCACTTCTCCATTGAGACCTCCGCCCCTTCGCGAGACACTGCGGTCAAAGCTCCATGCAACCATCTCATTGACATGAACCGCAGCATCTCCTCCATGCCCTCGGGATATCGAATCGGTTGATGGCACGTACTATGTCAAAATTCAGATCGCGCTTCCTCTCAATCTTGCCTAGCGATCTGGTACTTGGCAAGCCACGTCTCCATAGAGGCATGGTGCAACATACAAAAACGATTCACCTTCTCCTCCATTGCAGCATCCATTCTTTTTTCTACCCCATTTCCAAGCACCACATCTCCGATCAGTCTATCATCATCCTTCAGCGACCATAGCATTTTGTTGTCTGTTTTCACTGTTGGTAGCCATTGTGAAATATGCACTAGCGCCTCAGAACCAACCAACCTTCAAGGGCCATGCTACCTTTTGGCCGAGCTCGTTGTCGCACAAAGCCTTTCAGGATTTTCATGAAGTGCTCTAAGAAGAACATCCATCGCGTATGGACAAGTCCAGCAATCTCCACTTCATCTACAGGATGCATAAGAAGGTGGATTTGTATCATGAGCATGCTGGTAGGTAGATATTTCTCAAAGAGACAGACCGTCTTCATTGCTCCTTGCCTCGCAGATTCAATAGAGGACGTCTTAATCTCTTTCTGTGAGATCCATTGCACCAAAGTCGACAACCTGTAAATGGGCCCGCGTATTTCTAGAGTAAGGCATCCTGCGATCATGATCGGTAGTACAAACTGCCACAAATGAGAAAGCATTATGAACAATGGCTACACTCCAAATAGCAAAATGTGTACGCCAATTACAATCCATTCATAATACAAACTTGACATATCTTATGCTAATCATGGGATTTTAGCCCTGATAATTTGTTGTCTTTAGAAAATGCAGACCTGAGAGAACGCATCATACCCGTCGGAGTGCGGATAGACTTGACTACTTGCTTCACAATGCCCTCTTCTTTAGTGGACAAAACCCAAGGAGCGCAAGGTAGCTGCACGCGACCATCAGCACTCGACTGCGGCCAAAGCGCCTCCATCTTGCCTACCTCCTTCAAATCTATTCGTGCCCCTATAGTGTCTCTCTTTCCTGTGATGTGGTCCCATAGCAAGCTGCCCACATTCTTGAAAATATGCATGGGATCCAACAAGTGGTTGATCTGTAAGTGGGTCCAATATGGCAACTCGTAGAAAACTGAGAACTGTCGCATTCCATTTGGATGTGACTTTGCGTGGACCATTTTCAGCTCATACCAGCTTGCGGCATTCATACATGTTGGAGGTTGTCCAAGAAAACCTTCCCTAAGTTCATGACCCTCTGGCAAGAAAGCAGTGTGTCCTTGATATACCATCTTCTTCATGGTTCGTGACCTTCTCGGGAGTCTAACTATGGCCTGCACAATGGACATGCATAATAACCTAAGGTAACCAAACCTGTTCCAACACCTCTATCCAGTGAATACAAACTTAAACGAGATAAAATGTAGATATTATCAACGAGAACGGAAGCCTATTTACCTTAGCACTCTCCGAACCCTGAAAAGTCATGCATCGTCCACATGGGAATGGCTCGAATATTAGCAGACCGTCGACCATCGCACTTACTCATATCTTGCATGGTAACCCCCTCCCACAAAATCTTAAGCTCATCGACTAATAGACGAAGATACACGTCCATATTTTTGACTTTGTAGTGACCGAGGACGAGTAAGCTAAGGATGAGATGTCCTTTCTTCGTAGAAAGCCATAGAGAGATATTGTAGTTGACAAGGACTATAGGCCACACACTGTAAGAAGTTGAGCGCAGAACGAATGGGTTCATGCCATCCATTGCAAGACCGAGCCAAAGATTCCTTGGCTCTCAGGCAAATCCTAGGAAGGTAGAGTCAATGTGGCTCCATGCGCGTGAATCTGCTGATATTCATTGAACTCCATCTGTGGACCTATTCTACATATGCCACGTTGTCAAGCTCGCCATGTCGGACGTACGAAACATGTGGTTTATGCGAGGGATAAGCGGAAAGTATCTAAGAAATTTTTAAGGGATGGTTTGCCCTTGCAAGTCCTATCGATATCTATGAGCATCACACTTTGGACATGTCTCCATAGTCTCGTATTCTCCTCGAAACAGTATGCAATCGTTGATACATACATGGATGCTGTTGTAGTCCATGTCAAGATTTTGTAAAACATGTCATGCATCATTACGAGACTCAGGCATGGTATTTGTAAGTGGTTTCAGTAACCTTAAAAAAATCATAAAACACCTTGAAAAAACACAAATGTTTTTAATGATAGTGCCAAAAAGAAATTAATGAAGCGTATGTACAAGGTACCTGAACAACTCGATCACACTCGCATTGTTCCACCTGTATTTTGCTTGCACACTTAGGAGTGCAAGCAGTGTCTTTAGGCGAGATACTTGGCACCCATCATATAATGGGATTATACAATATGTGAAGGGTACTGTTGATTATGGGCTATTTTTGGATGCTTCCTTTCTAAGTGGATCAGAAGTCTCGACATCCATGGGAATCAATGCATCGATCATTGCCTCTATCTCAGGCTCCAAGATTGTAGGTAGATCTGGAAGGCTGCATGTCTCCTTTGGTATTGACGGTATAGATTGGGTAGTACCTTCCAAGTGGTGGATTGGCTCAGGCACTCCATCCATCGCACGCCCACGAACTCTTCTAATTGGCTGCAAAGGGTGCACTCCTCTTTGGGATGAGACATCACCTTTCTGGATAGAAAATTTGCTAGCCACACCTAATCTTCTTGTATATGGTATTCAATTAGCTTGCAAGTACAATGCATGATTGATATTAACTTTTCTTACCGTTTGCTAAAAATCCAAGATCATCTTATCAATGATCTCAGATTGCAATTTGCCGAAGCGTTATACATGTTCTATAGACAATCGACGTTTTCGTCTAATTGCCAGCTTGCATTGAGAGCAAGGACATGGGACACACTAATTAAGATACGCCTCGCGATCTTGAACAATAAGACATTCATCATTTTCCATTTTATACGTTACGACAAACAATTTGTTTTTGTTATCATTCTTTTTTTCTTTCTTAAATTGTTTGAGAAGGGATTTCTTCTCTTGTAACTCAGCAAAAATTAACGTATGTAAAGTCTCTCTCCCTCTCTTATTTTCTTTAACAATCACGGCTACGACTACGATGAAGACCACGACCACGACCACAACCACGACTAAAACAACCACGACCACGACTACGACTACGACTACAACTACGACTACGACTACAACTACAACTACAACTACAACTACAACTACGACTACGACTACAACTACGACTACGACCACGACTATGACTACGACTATGACTATGACTATGACTACGACCACGACCACAACCACAACAACAACAATGATAACGATCACGACTACGACTATGACTATGATGACCACGACTACGACCATGACCACGACCACGACCATGACTACGACTACGACTACGACGACCACGACCACGACTATGACTATGACTACGATTATGATCACGACTATGACTACGACGACCACGACCACGACCACGATTATGACTACGACCACAACTACAACCACGACCATGACCACGATGACCACGACCACGACCACAACCACCACCACCACTACCACTACCACTACCACTACCACTACCACTACCACTACCACTACCACTACCACGACTACGACCACTATAATAAACAGGAAAAGAAGGCAAAAAAAAACAACAACAATTACTACTACTACTACTACAATAAACAAGAAAAGAAGAAAAAACTACTACTACTACTACTACAATAAATAAGAAAACTAAACAACAATAAACAAGAAA
Source organism: Lygodium microphyllum (assembly GCF_053477565.2). Lineage (NCBI taxonomy): Eukaryota > Viridiplantae > Streptophyta > Polypodiopsida > Schizaeales > Lygodiaceae > Lygodium > Lygodium microphyllum. The sequence continues at coordinate 144,274,395 of NC_141145.1, forward strand.
AGAAAAGAATACTACTACTACTACTACAAACAACAACAATTAATTTCCTTTTCTCTCTTTTCCTCTCCCTCCCTCATCCTCACCCTCTCTTTCTCTCTTTCCCTATCAGGTTTAATGTTTTTTCTCTCTTTTTCTCTCTCCTCTACCTCCCTCACCCTCTTCCTCTCTTTCTCTCTTTTCCTATTATATTTAGTGTATTTTCTCTTTCCTCTCCCTCTCTCATTTCCTTTTCTCTCTTCCTCTTCCTCTCTCATTTCGTCTCCCTATCTCACCCTCGTCCTCTTTTTCTCTCTTTCCCTATTAAGTTTAATGTTTTTTCTCAATTTTTTTCTCCCCTCTCCCTCTCTCATTTTTTCTCTCTCCTCCCCCTCTCTCATTTTCTTTTCTCTCTTTCTCTCCCTCTCTCGTTTCCTCACCCTCACCCTCTCTTTCTCTCTTTCCCTATTAGGTTTAATATTTTTCTCTCTCCTCTCCCTCTCTCCTCCCCCTCTCTCATTTCCTTTTCTCTCTTTCTCTCCCTCTCTCATTTCCTCTCCCTTTCTCACCCTCTCCCTCTCTTTCTCTCTTTCCCTATTAAGTATATGGGTTTTTTCTCTCTTTTTCTCTCTTATCTCCCTCTCTCATTTTTTCTCTCTCCTCTCCCTCTCTTATTTCCTTTTCTCTCTTTCTTTCCCTCTCTTGTATACGCTCCCTCCGTCACCCTCTCTCTCTCTTTCTCTCTTTCCCTATCAGGTTTAATGTTTTTTCTCTCTTTTTCTCTCTCTTCTCCCTCTCATTTTTTCTCTTTCTCTCATTTTTTTCTCTTTCTCTCCCTCTCTCATTTCCTCTCTCTCCCTCACCCTCACCCTCTCTTTATCTCTTTCCCTATTATGTTTAATGTTTTTTCTCTCTCCTCTCCCTCTCTCATTTCCTTTTCTCTCTTCCTCTCCCTCTCTCACTCGCTCTCATTGCCTCACCCTCTCCCTCTCTTTCTCTCTTTCCCTATTAGGTTTAATGTTTTTTCTCTCTTTTTCTCTTTTCTCTTTTCTCTCCCTCTCTCATTTCTTTTTCTCTCTTCCTCTCCCCCTTTCATTTCCTCTCCCTCCCTCACACTCACCCTCACCCTCTCTTTCTCTCTTTCCATATTATGTCTAACATATTTTCTCTTTTTCTCTCTCTTCTCTTTCTCTCATTTTTTCTCTCTCCTCTCCCTCTCTTATTTCCTTTTGTCCTCTTCCTCTCCCTCTCTCATTTCTTCTCCCTTCCTCAACCTCTCTCATTTATTTTTCTCTCTCCTCTCCCTCTCCCATTTCCTTTTGCTCTCTTCCTCTCCCTCTCTTATTTCTTCTCTCTCCCTCATCCTCACCCTCACCCTCTCTTTCTCTCTTTCCCTATTATGTTTAATGTTTTTTCTCTCTTTTCCTCTCCTTCCCCTTCTCTTTCTCTCTCACTCTCCCTCTCTTTCTCTCTTTGAATGTTTCCCTCTCCCTCCCTCTCCCTCTCTCATTTCCCTATTATGTTTAATGTCTCCCTCTCCCTCTCCCTCTCCCTCTCTCATTTCCTCTCTTTCTCTCTCCCTCCCACTTCCTTTCCTGTTTCCTCCCTCTCTCATTTTCTCTCCCTCCCTCTCCCTCTCCCTCTCCCTCTCTTTCTCTCTCATTTCCTCTCCCTCCTCCTCTCTTTCTCTCTCCCTCCCACTTCCTTTCCTATTTCCTCCCTCTCTCATTTCCTCTCCCTCCCTCTCCCTCTCCCTCTCCCTCTCCCTCTCTTTCTCTCTCATTTCCTCTCCCTCTCTCAATACACACGAATTATACCAAAAACAAGTAAAAGAGAGAGAGAAAACTCCCTCTCCCTCTCATTTTCTCTCCCTCTCCCTCTCCCTCTTTTTCTCTCTCCCTTCCTCTTTCTCTCTCAATACACACGAATTATACCTCATTTCCTCTCCCTCCCTCCCTCTCCCTCTCCCTCTCTTAATACACACGAATTATACCAAAAACAAGTAAAAGAGAGAGAGAAAACTCCCTCTCCATATCTCATTTTCTCTTCCTCTTCCTCTCCCTCCCCCTCTTCCTCTCCCTCCCTCCCTCTCCCTCTTTTTCTCTCTCATTTCCTCTCCCTCTCTCAATACACACGATTTATACAAAAAACAAGTAAAAGAGAGAGAGAGAACATTAAACCAAAGCAAGAATGGACAATGCACTCACCGTAAAGGCTTGAAGAAGGGTTTGGCGGCTCCTCTTTGCCCTCAGTACACCTCGTCCTCTTCTTCGCGAACGGCGGCGGTGGCTGCGGTGGCGGCGGTGGTGGTGAGAAGCCTTATTTCTCCTTCTTTCTTTCTTTCTCTCCCTCTCAACAAGATGCTCGCTCTCCCTCTCGCTCTCTCTTTTGTGAATGGGCAAAAAAAGACGCGCTCGGGTTTCGGCCTGTGTTAGCGACACCGCTATTTGTTGTCGCTAATGGGCGTCGCTATACCCTCATATCCTTGTAGTGTAATAGGATACTTTCATTAGCCTCATCCACTCAAATTCTTCATCTTTTAAGAAACATAGACAATACTAGGAAAACATGGACATGAAATAAGATCCCTTGTATCCAATAATAACAAACTCTTTAAATGCTTTGACTTAATCAAACCTAGAGACGTGTTTTTGAAAATTGCCTATAGTTATTGCCTTAAAAAAGCTTTGATTAATTGTATTACTTTAAATTTGCATATAAACCCAAATAAGTTTATAAAGAACCATTTAGCATATAAGATGAATCTATATGCAATAATTCTGATAGATTTTGATTATTTTGTAAGAAAATTGAGGAATTTTATTTAAACATCACTTCTTATCATTTACGCATCCTTCATCGCCCCCTTCTTATTGAATACTTCAATAAAGGCCTCAATCAGATCCCACAAGTAACCATTCTCCTCAATGAATTGTCGAATGGGTGGAAGAACTATGTGACATCTTAAACATTGATGTTTGGCAAGTGTATAAGAGCTATCTCAAGATTATAGTTTGGGTATCATTTCATAAAAAGTTTCCATGACATAGACAAAATAAGAAACCATGGTACTCTAACAAAATATTCTTAGATGAACTTAGGTTTATAACTAAATCACTTTTTGCATTTGGGCTTGATAAAGTAGCACAAATACTCGTCTTCATGTGTGAAAAACCAATTAGATTGGTTACATAAAAAGGATTGAATGACCATGTTTTGTCGAGAACGATCCCAATGCAGTAGACATTTTTGCATGTTGGCTTTCACTTCTTGAAGAATTAGAGCTACCCTATTCACACAAACACTTCCATTCCTATCTTTATCGGAATATATGAAATCGACAAATTTTCATTTATATGGATAACAAATGTACATGATTATATGTTTTTCTCACTTACAACATTCTTAGAAAAAACTCTCTAAGCTTTGGATATAATTATCAAGAGTACATTGAAGGATTACATAAAGATATAAACACTTTATCTAAAACTCAAATGTTCTTATTAGATCATTCAAAATCAATATGATTTTGCAATCAACCTTTCTAAGGATGTTTTCTCTATCACTCATACCCTTGACATTACTTCATGCTACAAAGCCATCCCATAGTATGGCCCAAATAGTCTTATGGAAATTATAATTGGCCTAATCAAGTTTGCCAAGAAGTTAGGGTGTGTTGGTTTCAAAAAATCTAGGAATTTGGTTAAAATGACTAAAAAAGCCAAAGACTTTTTCTTACATTTAGAAAGCTTTATCAAACTTAATTAGGGGTACTTTATTTAATTGCACATATTGGGAAAACCATAAAATAGCAAATAGAGGGCATTGTGATGGACTATCCATGATCTCCATTATGATGTAGCTTGTACCTCCACTTTTTAGAAATTGAATTTAACTTGAAAAACTTTCTAGACTTCGAAAATTTGGCATGCTCTCTAATTTCAAATTTCCATTAAAACTCATCGATGATTTATGTTCTATAAATAATAATTTCATTCTCACTTTTTTGAAGAATGGCATGTATTAATCTCACGGAGACCCTATGCCTATATACCCCATACACATAACTCACCAAACCTTATATTGGTGATTAATGTCTTTTACTACATGGAAGAAAGATAAGTATAATGTATAATGCTTCCTTCAATATCTTTTGTGTATTAACTATTTTTGCATTTGAATTATTTGTTTCATAAAAATGGTTTTTTCTAAATTGTGGCGACTAAAGATGTTGTCAATTTTTAAAAAGAAGGTAACTTTCTAGGAGTTCGTATTAACATGTAGGATATTGTTTTACTACCTTGTGGAGAGTGGGGCCACTTAGCAGACCTTAGTCCCCCATCTTGTGGCCATACCCCCAAGAATGGGGTGAGACAGACGTACACAAATGTTTACTATTCACTATGTATTCACACTTCCCAAAGCACATGCACTCTCTCCAAAAGCCCATTTACACTACTGCCCTCAAACCCTTTATGTTGTCTAATATTATAATAATATTATATTCTTTTATTACGTCAATTTTCCTTAATATCCTTCTTTTGGGAGATCCTTTTATATCAAACAATGGGGGAGGGTCCCCTTATCATGGCTACACTGTCCTTGAAATAGATGTGGATCGTATTCCCTTCTATTTGAGAGAGAAGCAATAATGGGATACAAGGTAGAAGCTATGGATTGCAAGAGGGTTGAGAGAGTTATTTGGGTTAAAAAATGAATGATATCCTTAATCTTTGTTATCTTCACATATATATGACTCTACACAGTGTGTACATATACAAAGGGTGTTTGGCTAGCTATTGGCCATTGGCCTTTACCCCAAGAGCCCCCCACTTAACCTCCCACTTAAAGGTCAATGTACCTTTATGGGATTATAAGCAAAAAGTGAAGATAATATCCAATGCCCATTAGTACTACATGGTATGAAAAGCACTCAAAAGATAAATTATTCATGAGTAGATCTACAGGGTTATTGTCTATATGAATCTTGAAGCTTAATGTGCTTGTCCTCAAGTACCTCCCTCATGAAGTTATAGTTCACCTCAATGTGTTTTGTCTTTGCATGAAAGATAAGATTGCATGCCAACTATCATAGTATAATATAGGCACCTCTCTCATACAATGCCTAGGTCTCACACTAGATGGGTAAGCCATATACCTTCATTGTAGGCTTCAATGATGACTTCAACATGCTCTCCCTCAAAGGTAGATAAAGCTATACACGGTTATAATCAAGAGACCCAAGAGACCACACCACTTGTGAAAGTGAAGATAAAACTTGTAGTAGACCTCCTAGTCTTTACATTCCTTATTAAATCAACATCTCTATATCCAAGAATAAATGCACCTTTACATTCAAAGCATATGCACATAGATCTAGTGTCATTCATGTATCTCACTATACTCTACTACCTTATGAATGCTTTTTTCTAGGGTTTTCCATACACCTGTTAATAACTCCCACTACATAGATAATATATGGATGGATGCATAGTAACCATAGCATATATCAAGCTATCAATTGTGGATGCATAAGGAACCTTGGTCATTTTAGTCTTTTTCTCATTTGACTTGGGGCTATCTTCCTCGCTAAATTTCATATATGGAGGCAATGGAACATGGATAGCTTTCTTGTTCTCCTTATCAAAATGCTCCAATACCTTCCCAATTTATGCCTTTTGAGACAAATATAGTATCTTTTTGCCTCAATCAATGTGTATACTAAGAATGTTGCCATCATTTCTGAAGCTCTTCATGTTAAATGCTTCATACGAACTTTTCTTTAAAGTATCCACATCCATGGTTAGCATGTCATCCACATACAGAATCAAGATCATAAGGCTACCATCCCGAGTCTTCCTATTGTATAGGCAATGATCAATCTCACTTCTACTGTACTCTTGAGATTACACGGAGGCATCAAACTTATGCTATCATTCCCTAAGAGTCTATTTCAAACTATATAATATTTTATGCATCTCACACATCAATTGCTCCTTAAGGGCCCTTCCACTCAAGTTGTTACGTATAAATAGACTCGTACAAGTCCCAGGAAAGGATTTGATCTTTACGTCTATTTGTATCAATTCCATATTCTCTCTATGAACCAAAGAAAAAACCATATGAAGGATGGGTATCTTAACTATTGGTGAGAAGATCTCATCAAACTCAATCCTCTTCTCCTTCTTAAATCCTTAGGCCAACAATCTTGCCTTGTACTTAGGCTACGCATCAAATGGAGATACTTTCAGCTTGTAGATCCACTTGCATGGTAGTGCATATTTGCTCTTAGGAAAAGAAACTAAATCCCAATTGGCATTCCTTTCTAGAGAGTCCATCTCTAACTAGATAGTCCTCTATACTTATGAGTGTCATCCCTAGTCATAGTGTCTGTATAACAAGAAGGCTTACCATAATCTATGACCATGGCATAGTCTAGAGTTGGAATATATCTATCTTGTAGTTTAAGAACCCATGTAGAGCTATGTAAAATTGGCTCAACAAAAGCTCTAGCTACCCCACCTTTCTATCCTATAAAACATGAGGTTGTTCACCATCCCATGGCACTCCCATCTTAGCTATCTAAGTGCTAGATCATGTGGAATATTCATGCAATTTCCTCATGTGTTGGTTGTCCATCATCTTGAAATACCACTATATAGATCTCAACTATTTTGATAGGCTGCTTATACATTTCATCCTCATTAAAGGTGCTATCATAGATACGGTACTATCCTTCTAGATTCAAGATCCCACAAGTGATAGCCCATTTTACCTTGACTCTTCATAGCTAAGAAAGATGCATTTCTTGGACTTAGGATCAACCTCATTCTACTTGTTTCTAGGTATATTCATAAATAGCTAATATACAAAAACACACCAGTGATCATAACTAGGTATCTTGCTAGACCGTAAGTTCTTTAGTATCTTACCATCCAATAGCTTGCTAAGAGACCTATTGATCAAATTACTATTGTCTTTATAGTTATAACACAAAATCCATTAATGAGATTAGTATTAGAAAGCTAGTATGGATCCTTTCTTGAATGGTCACGTTTATTTTCTCAGCTACACCATTTTGAGAAAGATTCTTAGGAGCTATTGACTCTCTCTTGATACCACAACTTGCACAAAAAGTTTGTAAAGCATGCAAGGTGTACTCTCCACTATTATTAGTCTTTAAGTATTTAAGCCTCTTTCTTGATTAATACTCTACAAATACCAAAGAAATTTTGAAATGTGTCAAATACATTACTCTTCTTACAAAGAGAATTAGCCTAAATCTTCCTTGTTTTGTTGTGCCGCTATTCGGACACAATGTGAAAAACTCTAGATCGCATTGTCATTCGGCTTTCTTATTGATCTAGAGAGTGAATGCCATATTAGTCATTAATGTCAGCGTGCATAGTATGGATGGTTCAAAAATACTAGATTTTTGGACAAGTTTAGCCAATTTTTGATATTTTGGATATCATTTCTTGTAAATATCTTAAAAAGCTATCGAAACTTCTAAAATAGGGTGACATGCAAAAATGAAGTTGATTTTTCAACTAGTTTTGGAGATTTCATGTAAAAAAGGACTAGTGAAATCGTGCGATCTCACTTTACACGCAACAAATAGCACTCCGAACTGGGAGAAGAATGAGTGATCGATCTGGAAGAATTCTAATCAAGTGTCTTGGGGTTTTACCCCCCATTCGGAGCCAACTGAACCATTAGATTTGTGATTTGAGCAATATAGAAGAAGCTATTGTTTTGATGCATGTTTTTGGTCTACAAGGGAGCTCCAGGAGATCTAATGCTTGGAGATTGCTTCTGAGTAGTGCTAGACAAGGAATTTGTTTATCTTCTCAGGTTCTATCAATAGATAGTGCTTTGATTCATTGTGCTTTGTCTTTATCTTGTGTACCTCTTGTCTATTGTTTTTCTTCTCTTCTATCTCATATTCTCTACTTCCTTCTATCTTTGATCCCCGGTGGATATGACATAAAACCCCTTCGACACTGGTGAATGTGACATGAAAGGTCGTCAGAAGGAAAGACTGGATGGGAGAGCCCGAGTTACTAAATTGTACATGCAAGATGCTAACTGGGTAGCTTTCAAGAAGACACTCAAAGAAGAATTTTACATTGAAGACACTAGTTTGATTACCCGCAAGGCTTTTCAAGAGTGGGTTCTACAACCCAATAAGGGTCTTGTGGCTACATAGTTATTAAGAGAATTTGAAAGTCAGTTTGAGTAGTTAGATCTTGTAGAACAGCAAGCTCTTGTAAGTTAGAAAATTAAATTGTTTCTACAAGCAATAGATCCTGAGCTTCAAGAGAAGCTTGATGATTTGTTAGAGGATCAAACTACAGAGACATGTCTTAAAACAGAGTGGAGGCATGCTAAGGAAGCTATTACTACATTGGTGAAAAAGCATAGAAGAAGAGAAAGATTGCATGTATCTAGCTTGCCCACTACTACAAGCAAAACAGTTGATGTATCCAGTAAGTCATCCACTTCTGTGGCTAATCCTATGGCTGCATCTACTATTCCCAATGTTAGAGAGAAGGATGTATTAGATGAATCAGTCAAGGCATGCAAGATCTTCAGTTGAAGGTCACAAAATTGGATGAGAAAGGACAAGAGAAAAGTGGATGGGTAGCAGCCCCTAAACAAAGAAAAAGATGTATGTGGTGTGATAGTTTGTAGCATGAAAAGAAGGATTGTGTTGCTTATCAGGAGGCCTTGGCACGACAACTTATCTTTTGGAAAGATAGAAAGATCCATGCACAGGAAACGGGATTGCCTCTTGCTTTGAATTTTGGAAAGGGAGGTATGCAAAATTTGTTGACTTGATTGGTCGAAATGCTAATATAGCTATACATGATTCTACTTTTGGTCTACATACAATTAGATAGAATGCTTGGCCAAGTGATGGTTGGTCCGAAGGCTACAATATAGACACATGCTTTGCATGTAGTTGAAAAGAGGAAAGTTACTGATAGTGAAATGTCTCATGTAGGGCAAGAAATTCGTGACATAATTGGCTGAAAATCACAGGTAGATACATATTCAATGGATGCATATTTAGCAAAAAGGCAAAACATGGATGTACTTGTGGAAGAGAAACAGAAGAGAGATGAAGATAATGCAAGGATATCTAAGAGAGCGACAAGAAGAAGTGTGGATCCTCCTAAAGTTGCAGATCGGTCACCTCTTAAGCATGTTATGGAAGAGATTGGGCACATGACTAGAAACATAATAGTAAGCAAGAGGGTAAGCACTTGGGATATAAGCTACAGTCTGATATTGAGACAACCATGGATGTCTTGGAAGATCATGTAGTGGAAAATTCAACTAATGCATATGTAGATTTTCTTAATGCATCTAAAGAGGTTTACAAAGATCATGTTTTACTTGATGCAAGGACTCAAAGGGAGATTGGTGACTTGTTGGATGCACATGATTTACAGGATATAGTTATCATTTCTAAGACAATTCATGAGCTCGATGACATGCCTTTAGAGGATGTTAGATATAATGCTCCACAGCTGGAAAATGTTTTGGATGTTTTGTCAGAGGCCTTGATAGGCAATTCAAAGATACTTCAAGATATACTTTACTATTTTTGGTAATGGTTAGCATGTGTTGGATGCAAGTGAGTCTCAATTTATGTTTGATGTGGTACACAATTGTCAATATAAGTAGATTTCTATGTGTTGGACTGTGAAAAAACATGCATGTTGCAATGTATTTATTGATGGATACATTGATAACATGTATATGGAGATTCAACAGCCTCTAGTGTATGATGCACATCAAGGCATTATGACCCTAGATGGGGCACTAGGTGTGGCTTAAGAGTTGTACAAATGCTGAATATTTTCATCTATGATCTAGGGGGATGCCTTCTTATATGCACATGATGGGTGACAAGTTGACGCTATGGGTGTTTCACTTAGTGGTGCATCAGTGGCACATACTAGAGGATGTGAAGGTTCAAAGCGAGTGGATGTCGCACTGCTACGCAGACACAGTGTGAAAAAATCTAGAGTGCATCGTCATACAGCTTTCTTATTGATCTAGAGAGTGAATACCATATTAGTCATTAGTGTCAATGTCCACATTATGGATGGTTCAAAAAAACTAGATTTTTGGATAAGTTTAGCCAATTTTGATATTTTGAATATTATTTTTTGTAAGTATCCTAAAAAGCTATGGAAACTTCTAGAATAGGGTGACATACAAAAAGCAAGTTGCTTTTTCAACCAGTTTTGGAAATTTCATGAAAAAAGGATTGGCGAAATCGCGTGTTGCGCGATCACAATTTATAGGCAGCAAACAACACTCTGACCTGGGAGAAGGAGTGATCTGAAAGATTTCTAATCAAGTGTCATGCGGTTTTACCCCCTTTTGGAGCCAATAGAACAGATCTAATACTTGGGGATTGCTTGTGAGTAGTGCTAGATAAGGAATTTGTTTATCTTCTCATGTTCTATTAATACATAGTACTTTGATTCATTGTGCTTTGTCTTTATCTTGTGTGTCTCTTGTCTATTCTTTTTCTTCTCTTTTGTCTCCTATTCTCTACTTCCTTCTATCTTTGATCCCCAGTGGATACAACCTTTTGACTAAAACCCCTTCGATAGCAGTATTGTCTATAAAAGTGACAAAGTATAATGCTCCACCCAATGAAGCCATGAGCATTAGGCCATATAAATCAATATGAACCAAATTAAGAAAAATAGGCACCAACATGGAGAGATGTTAGAGAAGATTGTTAACAACACAATGGATAAAGCTTTGAATGGATAACATAGTACTATGGTTGGAATCCTTATTTTTTGGATACTAAGCACCTCAAGGGGGCTTGGCCTCTCTTGCAAAGATTGAAAATCCATAGTTTTTTCCAAAAGGATGTAAGAGAAAGGCTTGAGATGAGGGATATTAAAAAAAGAAGAGAGAGAAAGAGAGTGCAAAACAAAGAGAAATGCTAACACAAGTGAGAGAAATATAGGAACAAGAGAGAGAAAGAGGTACAAATCCATTCAAGTTGTAGAGAAGATAGAAGATAAATAGGATTGTTTATTAGTAAATGATGATTTTTAAAAATCCTCTTATATCTTATATACTCATGTTAATGTGGTTAGAATGTTTCTTACTTGTTTTCTCTAAAATAATAGTGTCTTTTTCACTTTTTTACAAAGGAAAATGTCTAAATAGATGTTTGGGAAACAAGAATCTAGCATGCTTCTATATTTTTTAATTTTCTTGGTGCTTAATTTTTTAATTATTTATCCTTATACTTTTATCACAAAAGTTAAAAAAAATTATTCTTATAATTTTATTTTCCTTATCTTATTATCATAAATGTGGTTTTTTCCCATGTTTCTTGTGGTAAGGCCTAGTACATTCCCAATGTTATATTAATATGTTAGAAAATTGTGGAGTGATTATTTTTTCAAGACGATTGCATCTAGCCACTAAATTTTTCTAGTTCTAATGTTAAGCAGCTTGTCTTGTAATGTATGGTGATTTTGATCTTCTAACATTACGAGTTAAGGTTTTTTCAATATCATGTAAATGTGCAAATGTGTCAAGTATTCAATTCATTGATGAAATTAATATTCAAAATTTTTTACATAATAATTAGTTTGTTTCAAAACTCTCATTGGTTTATTGATCTGAGCTGCATGATGGGGAATGCTATTATTTCCCCCTTAGAAAATTTGAGACATCCTTAGCTCGAGAGAGAATTGGGATATTCTTTTAAAGAGTTGCCTTGTCAATTGAAGTGGCATCCTCTTTAGGATAATCCTTCCATTGTATAAGGTGTTCTCTTAGGATTTGACTCTTTAGAGGCTTTTCCTTTGTCTCAAGGATTCTCTCGAGTTGTATTTCTAGAATCCCTTAGGGAGGCATAACTACTCATCATCAATACACATTCTCTTAGGATTTGACTCTTTAGAGGCTTTTCCTTTGTCTTAAGGATTCTCTTGAGTTGTATTTCTAGAATCCCTTAGGGAGGCGTAACCACTTATCATCAATACATGTTCTAGATTAGGTATATAGGGCTTAAGTAGGTGTATATGAAATGTAAAAATTACAAATCATAGTGAACAAAGTCTATGCAAGGAGCAAAGAATGCATCAAATATCAGAATAATAGAAACTTATCTAATTACAAATAAATCAATAGAAAGATGGCTTTGTCCATCCATGCTTTTCCATTGTGAAGCTTAGATTGTGATCTAGAAAGATAATAGGTGAAGAGCTTAAGGCTAATTGAAAGAACTCTAATTGGGTGAAAGATAGATTGATAATGGCTTTGGAGGGCTCTTCCCTCTATAGCATGGGAATGTAATTTGGTCGATATGTTCGACCATATTATGAAGCTTCCTTAGTTGGCCAAGGAATATTCCCTTTATCATCAATTTGGTGGCACTACCCTCGAACCCCTATCAAAAGCCACTCCTCATCAGGATAATGAATATGAGGTGCTCATGGCCAAGGTACTTCAAGTTAAAGTTTTTGGACGAGGAAGCCAAGATAAAAGACTATCATGCAAGCAATGGGTGTCCTTACTACTAAGACTGATATGCATGCTCATCCTAATGAAGTGACTTTGGTCTGTGATGAAGAGACATTATAGCTTGAAACTCAATCCAAATTGGGCTAGATTGAAGGAGAATGCTTTGCTACAGCAAAGTAAGGACACTACTATGAAAGGCAATGCAAACAAATCCTGAGGGAATTGGAAATCCTTCTTTCAAGTATGGTAAAAGTTTTTAGAAATTTGTTATATCCTTGGCTTCCAAGTTTAAGCATCTTGCTAATAGATCATATGTATGTACTACAAGGCAACAATATAATAATGCTAGTTCATGGCATGTTGTATAGGCCACACAATCTCAATAAGTTCACTTAATGCATTAGTTGTTGGCTAAACTACTATTGTGCTACTACTACTACTCACTGTGATAGATTATTACTATTGCTATTTGTTCACTATTGCTCTACTGCTAGCTTAACATTCTTGCATTGGTATTCCCGCTCACAATGCAAAACTTTGTAACTCAAGCATACTATCCACTCATCTTTTAATTAGGCACCTATCCCAATTTTAGGTGTAGTAAATGTATCCTTTACTCATGGTATTATGGCACGAGAGGCAAGCACTTACTTTGAAACAGGTTGCTTCAATGAGGCTAGAATCCAACTCAAATTTCATTTGCTAGCATCACTTGGTCATTCAAATTAGCCACCTGGTCCAGTAGCTAGTGCATGGATTTACTTACAATATTGCTAAGAAATCACCATCTCAAACTATGCAAGCAATTTCTAATGCCTCATTCCAATCTTTGATTGATCCTTCAAGATGATGATCGTAGTGAACTACAAAATTCCATAAATTTTTGCACTCTAAACTACCAAGAAACACATGCATATACTATTGTTCACTACTACCTATTGAGAGGAAGAATCTTAGGAAGAAGAACAATGGAGGTCATTGCTCAAAGAGTAGTGAAAGTTGCTATTGATATTCAATTTATTTAACAGAGATGTCCTCTAGAGACAATCTTCTAATTTTCTCAGAGCAATATCCCATCTATAACAAATATGTCCTCCAAGCCCTATTGTGTAGTTGTTGCTTTTATGCAAAGATAGTCCATAGGTCTACAAGCATTTTCCAAGAATTTCAGTCTTACAATCATAGTGTGATTGTTGATGATGCCATCCATCTTCTAGCAAATTTGCAACCTTGCATGCTTTGAATCTTTAGAGACATGTCACTACCAACTCTAGGTTCATGGACCATTGAATAGTCATTATCAATCTTGTCTAGACCCAAGGCTATGAGAGCATTAATTAGGACTAAAATATGGGATGTTGGTGCAAGGAGATCTTTGAGTATTGTGTCCTAGTCTACAAAATTTAGACTCTCTAATTGACCACTAGGAATTTGGAAATAAGGTTCTCCTAACTTGGATGTTGCATCTTGCCTAGATCCTATCTCACTCCAAGTTCACTGCTTGCCTCAAAGAAATGATATCTAGTTGCTCCTACATGCAAACGATTGCACGATACAAATAGACTTGATAGCAATTCAATGCTTGCAGCACTAGCATTTTCTCAAAGAGTAGTAAAACTTGATTGTTGAAAAGAAAAATACTAGGTAGGCTCCAAAATTATATTGATAATGAGTCACCAATGTATTATCCTTCAGCTGCTAATGTTGTAGTGGTAATCTTCCATGATAATTGCAACATTAGTTCTCTTTAAGAAAATGAAGTATGTGGTTGATACTAGTAGCTTTCCTTCACAAGGAACTATAACCTCCCTTTATGCAAGTAGAGACCTTTTGGGCCACTCCTTCAAGCTCAAGAAGAAGATACTTTGTTGCAAATGTCATTGTCCTACCCCATACTCATCAATAGATAGCATCCACCATGAATAAAACCTCATAATCCTTTCTCATTCAATTTCTCCAGGAAAGAAGAATTCTCCATAGACTTCTTTCTCTAACCAATGATAGGAAGTATATGTCACTCTTCCCTTCCTTCATACATTAAACTAAGTGATTTGCATCACACTCTTGGTAGAGTGGTACCTCAAGAGATCAAAAAGCTTGGATCTATTCTAGCTATCGTCATGAATGCCTAGCTTGAAATGGTATAGTTTGCAAACTACAAACTATAGCCTTTCTAAGATTGATGAGTGCCATCCTTTTTAACATTCATCGTGTGTAATATGAACCCATTATGTGGCTTTAATCATGTCCAAAAATGTTATAGTATTGACATACTAAGCAACCTCAAACCAATAGTTTGTAAAAATCTTCTCCCCCACCCTCTGTTTGTAGCTAGCCATACCTATCCTTCAAGGCCTCAAATTATAGCTACAATCTACCTCTAGGGAATGCACAACTTGCATTGGTGCTAGTGCTAACAGAAAAATAGAGAGATTCACAAGTATGATTTTGCCAATGTCTCCTAGTATTTGTAGCTAGCCAATTGCAACTAGAGCCTAAGCCCGAACATTGGTTAGATTCTGACTTGACTTATATATCAAATGAGGTCTATGTTACCAAATGGCAAAAAGGTAACATTTGAAGATCTAGTCTTTGGGTTAGATAGAGTAGTTATGCTAGTAGCAACTCAAGTTACAATGAATTGAGTTTTGGGGTGTGGGAGTTACCATAGATAGAAATGGTTTTGAGTCAATTCAAAGTCAATTTGGCATAAAAATTATCTCTGGGTTCTAATTCACAAAAATAGGGGCTTGGCAAGGGTTTAAGAGGCATTGAATAGACTTAACAAGGATGTAACATTGATCTTTACTAAGCATGAAACCCAAACACCATCAAAATGGTCACCAACATGGAGAGATTTGAGAGAAGATTGTGAATAGCACAATGGATGATGAAGCTTCTTCAAGTGGATAGCATGGCTAGGATCGTCACATATTGAAGATTAAGCATCTCTAAGGGCTTGGTCTCTCTTGTGAAGATTAAGTCCATGGTCTCTGGAAGGGAAAGGCTTAAATAGATGTTTGAGGAAGAAGAATTTGAAATGCTTTTCTCTCTTTCCCCCTTTTTTTTAGCGCTCTTTTTTTGAATTAGCCTTGTTGAGTGTACCCTTCTTCCAAACACATGCTTGATTTTAGTTTTCTTATTTTTATCACAAAAGTAAAATTTAAAATTCTTTTACCACTCTACTTTATTTTTCCTTCTCCCAATTATCTTGTTGTTCTAAAAGCACTTTTTCTCCTTATTTCAGGTTAGATTTAGTCGATCCCAATATCATATTGCAAAATTGTAGAGTGACTAATTTTTTGAGACAAATACATCTATGCCACTAATTTATTATTTTTTAAAGTGTTAAGCAACCTATTTAAAGTGTGGAGATTTTTTGTCCTTATTTTATAAGTTAAATTTTTTCAATTTAACTCACATTTAATAATGTGTAAATGTGCAAATGTGTCAAGAATTCATATTTCGTTGTCAATCACTTTGATTCAAAAAAAATTACATATCAATTAATTTTTTTTGAAACTCTTAGTATTATAATGATCTAAGCTATGTAGCAGGGATGTTACAAGGGTTGCAAAGGAAGGATGAATATTAATTCAACACTATTTGAAGGGAGGAGGGTCATTTTAAGATGCATCCTCTCATCTTCCCTCATCCTCATCTTATCTTGTCATGCTTTTCAAATGATGGTACTTAGTGTTTAGATGGCCATGATAATACCAACAATGAGAACATCTAGAAAGAGGCTAATTTTATAATTCTCCTTTCATTTTAGTCCTTTGTATTTTTCAAGGCTTATAGTCTTTATTATTAAAGCTCATTCCATACATAATGCAATCGGGATGCAATATGGAATCGAAAACATTTCATACTACATTATCTCCCCCATTAAAGAAATCGAGATGTCCTCATCTCAAGAAAAACTTAGTGTTCTAGCTTGCCTTAGATTCATCAAACACTGTTAAATCGAGCTCAAAACTTGATTTAGCTATCCACAACATTCTCAATCAAAGTCCTTACATTCACTCTATATACTCATTTCAATTAGTCTATTTTTCCCTTTTCTTAATTTGGAAATCCCTTCCTTCACACAAAGTCTACTTAACATCACTTCTCAATCAAACCCTCATGGAAACAACATGGAGTAAGTTTCCACCAAGTAACTTAAATGAATGTCCTTTTGAATAATAATGAATCCAATGATAACAAAATACTTATGCTCTAATAGTATGTTGATATACCTATTGCTACACTACAACAAATGAA
This sequence comes from Lygodium microphyllum, assembly GCF_053477565.2. Taxonomy (NCBI): domain Eukaryota; kingdom Viridiplantae; phylum Streptophyta; class Polypodiopsida; order Schizaeales; family Lygodiaceae; genus Lygodium; species Lygodium microphyllum. The sequence continues at coordinate 144,291,153 of NC_141145.1, forward strand.
GGGTACACCAATGCATACTTTCATAAAAGTACACATGAAAAAGTGTAAAAATATTGGATCACATCATTGATATATATGCCAAAATAATATTCAAAACAAACATATTGAAATATATGGCAAAAATACCATCAAAATATTTGTCGTTATGACCATGACCATCTACTTTTTATGCATATTTTGACTATATTTATAATTTGTATTTACTTTCATTGGTTTTCTTACTTCTCTTAATTTCTCTTAGTTTAAGCTATACGTAATTGGTCCTAGGTCAGTGCTTATACTCTAGGGTCTGAGAAGAGTACTTGACATGAGACTTAATGGCACTCTTTCTCTAATATGTACTCCCTTCAAAACTTGATAGGCTGTTAGTTGACTCAACTATACCTTGCTAAGGTCTTCTATGCCTAAGTCCTTAATCATAAGGTTCTGTAACTTTGAAATCCCGCCACAACTCATCAACACTGAACTCGTCAAGTCCCAACACATCAAATCCCACCTTACCAATACACAATTTGTGAACTCTCAACTCATCAATTGTCAATTTTCCAATTTGTTAACTCTCAACTTGCCAATTGTCAACTCGTCAATTATAACCTATTAACTTATTGCTTGAGACATAACTTATCTTGTCAATGTGTTGAGTGTTGAGAATAGCAATGATGCTTGGCCATAAAGGCCAGATGTATGCCATAGAGGCTGAATCTATGCCTTGAAGAGGCTAGAAAGATAGACAAACAATATATGCTCTAGGAAGAGATGTTTAGAATCCCATATGCACAATGAGAAGAATGGTACTATCCAAAAATCTATAAAGGCATGTACTTGGTTGTTGACATATATAACAAGGGCAATGGAACTATCAGTTTGAGTTGCTCGAGAGTGTCTTTATGAATCCAAGCTAATCTATCTTGGAACCTAATTCACTTGAGTTACAATCTCTCATTCTGATAATGTATCATGTGTTTGATTTGCGTCCACCATAGCTAACTAGCTCTAGATTCGTGTTTCTCAACATTGAGGGAACTTGTCAACTAATTGAGACAAAGCTTATCAACTTGTCAAGACAAGGGGAACTTGCCAATTTATCAATGCACCAACTTGTCAGGTTAGTATATTGGTTACATTACAAGACTAGAAGAGCATCATGCTAGTCTAATGAATTTGTTTAACTATCCTACACATTTGAATATATTTATTAATACAAATTCTATCTTTTCATGCCTACTTGTTACCTACTCATTTTTTTCTCATGTTTATTCACTCATTTTAATTCTCATGTTTATTCAAGTTTATTATCAATTTTCTTTTTACTTTTTGTATTTCTTACAACAAACTAAAAAGATATAAATAATTGTTTTTTAGATTTTGTTACTATACAATAGTTAATACTTTCTATGTGAAAACTTAATATTTTTAACTAGTATTTACTTTTTATTTTCACATTTTTTAACACTTTACACACTCCAATAATATAAAAATATAATGCCAAATCAACATGCCTAGTGTAGGCTTAGTAAAGAGGTCAAAGTCAAATATTGGTCCACGATTCTAGACATTACATATAGGAGGTATCTCTCTAGTAGTGTGTGATCTAGGAATTATACTTATAATCATAAAATTAATCATTTTTATACCTCAAGCATATATATATATATATATATATATATATGCATATATATATATATATATCTCCCCACACACACACAGGCATGCACACACATGCACGCACACACGTATGCACACGTGTGCGCACGCACGCACACACACACACGCACACGCACACGCACACACACACACACACACACACACACACACACACACACACACACACACACACACACACACACACACACACACACACACACACACACACAAAGAAGAGAAAATATGAAAAAAATAGGTCAATCCCATTCTAATCAAGAAATTCTTAAAGCTTCTTAGAGGGGGTGACATCTATTATTTGGGAGAGGCCTGGTGCCTTCAATGGAAATTTAACTTTGCTAGGACTCCTCCTTGACTTTCCTACGCTTGTTGCTATTGATCATGCAAGAGAACAGGGTGACGGTCATGTTTAGGTGGTGGTTGTAGTGGCAAAATGTAGAACAAGTAGATTATGTGTAACAACAGTAGGAAGTTGCTCAAAAACTCCTTGCACACACTCAATGTGAGATACCAAGTGGCATCCTTGACTTCAAAGAAGCCACCCAAAATTCCTATCACAAGTTTAATGGTTGACCAAATGAGGATGCTAAATTACATATTAACAACTTTCAAGAGCTAATGTTTAACTATCAAATAAATGAGGGAGCCCATAACATAATGTTTTCTAGAATGACACTTAAAGGGAATTTATTGTAGTGGTACTATTACCTTGCGAATTATTCTCAATTGCCACTATGCAAGAGTCTTAAGTCTCTTTTCATATGGAATTCTCCCCCAAAAAAGGTGGACAATGCTAGTTATATATACTCAATGAGACTTCTAGAGTTTAATGAAAGTGTAAAGTTGTATGCTCAAAAGCTATGTGAGATGTTTCATTACTTAGACACAACCATTCCATTAAGTTGTAGTTGTTCTTAAGGGGTTTGGACACTATGATCAAGCTTCACTTGAGTAACACCTCACTTAATGATATTGATGTAGCTATAACTACAAGCCAAAGGGGTAGAATTTAAAATTCAAGCAGCCTATGTAGTGAGAGGGCAAACTCTCTCAATCCCTAGTATAATGCCCAATATTGTGCTACTAGATTATAACCTATTACCTGAATTATCTAGTAGTTCTATAGGTCAGACACATGGACTCATAAATCAAGGGTTTCTACAAAAGGATGCCCAATGCAATTTAGTCTATGCCTATGATGTCTATGATTAGTGGACATGCTCTACTAGTGAATCAAGGAACTAAACAACCAGTCAACCCTTTACATATAGTGAAATCTAACGTGGAGGTGACTACTAAAGCTACAAGATATGAATCTTCTATGTCTAATACCATGCAAAACAATAATTGATTGATTGCTAAGATCTTCATACATGTTGAAATTTTGTGTCAAATAAGAAACGTGTCAGTAAAGGAAAATTGGGAAGCATCCATGATTTACTTAATTAAATCTTTGAACCTATCTCTTTTTTCTTTTGAAATTTTGTGAAAAGTAATATTTGTTGTTGCATGCTAGAAATAGAATTCCTCTCACACTCTCCCCATCTCTCCTTTTGTGTGGTGCACTTCATTCCTCTACTACAATATGCTACTCTCTCTCTCTCTCTCTCTCTCTCTCTCTCTCTCTCTCTCTCTCTCTCTCTCTCTCTCTCTCTCTCTCTCTCTCTCTCTCTCTCTCTCTCTCTCTCTCTCTCTCTCTCTCTCTCTCTCTCTCTCCCCCACCCCGCCCACACACACACACCATGCTTGACTGAGCGAATGGCGATGCCAACACCACATGGTTCATTGCATGAGGGTATGGCTATGGGCATTGCTTGAGTTTTGTAATGCATACATATATTAAATAATCAAGAACATATGTATATCATTATGTAAGAAGCACTAACACCAAAACTTTAGCTATATCTAGGTAAATGCTTTACTAGCACTAATTTAAACACATGTGCCTTCTTTTTAAAAACCCTAAACGAGGCCAAACACTCTTTCTTTACATAAGATAAACACCTCCTTAATTGGGATTTTCTTTTCCTTTCTCATCACAACTCTATTTATATTTTCCCAAAGATGCTTGAAGACTAGAGCTTTGACAACATCCCATAGCTTCACAGTCTCCTTGTCCATGTTTGCCACATCACCAAAAAGTGTTGTTCTCATTCATCTTCAGCTTCTTGTTGAACCCAACCATCTTAAACCACTTCTTGACCATGTTCCAAAGAATCTTTGACTCCCTACAACACCAAAAGAGGTGCATAGTTGTCTCTTTGCTAGTTGCATAGAAAGGGATTGTGTGCTCCCTTTCCCCGTTTTCCCAACTCTATCTTTGGTTGATAGCTTCCTAGCCACCACCTTCCAAAGCAATCAATTAAGTTGCTTACTTGGTGTTGCCTTCCATGCACTCTCCAATCTTTTCTTCCATATAAACACAAAGGTATGTGGATACTTTGCTTGACAAGTACTCATAGTCTTCAATGCTCCTATGGGGTTTTTGTCTTGAAAGTTTTTCCTTTGCTTGAGTTTGACAACTGGCTTTCCCCTTCAGTTGACCGTACATTTCCATAAGCTTCTAATTGTTGTATTACCCTTTGGGGGCCAATCCTTCTTCTTTTTTTCTAGATCTTGTTGCAACCAATTTGTTTCCCTCTTAGTCAAGCCACATCTGCCTATGATCTCTTCCTTAGTCAAGATTTCTTTATCTCCCTTGTGCCATACATCCATCTTAGCACTCCCTTCCTTGCCACACTACTCGCCATCTTCCATTGGTGTCGCTTTCATCTTATAGCCAAAGGGGAAAGTCCATTGAGATTGGAGTAGGCCTAAATCCCCTCAAATTATCTTCCATCCATTTCAAGCCCTTGATTACCTCTCTCTAGCCCTTCAACATTGTTTTAACCATTTCATATCCTTTGATGTGAAGCTTAAGTTTTGGGGGAGTGCAAGGGGTTTTTAGCTACACATGTGGTTGATCTATGCACCCATAGTTTCAATGAAGAGGGCTATATTATGGGAGGAATTAAAATTGAAATTACAAGCTAGATGTACAATTCTTATTGGGAAGTGGAACACGATAGTTTCACAAATGGGCAGATCACATGCTAGTTCCATGGTGACTAAGGCAAAAAAAGAAATCTTGGAAGAACCTTGTCAACCAAAATGTTGATGGATGTTTCATACATGATTGAAAAGGAGAAAGCAAGGAGATTCACTTGGCATAATCATTAGTGAGATGACTCCTGGTGCATGGTTAGATTGGATAGGATGTATGTAAATCTAGAAGGGTGGTGGATTGTACCTCAACCATCACTAAAAGTCATTGGTGAAGTCATGGACTCAAATCATTCCTTGATTTAGCTCACTTGTAAGGTCACCACCCCAAGGGCTTTCAATCATAGCCACCCTCCTTTATGTTCAATTGTTAGTTTCTTAAATATAAGAAGTTTGTTAATAGAGAGTTATGGGCAAAGCTTAGCTTAGAATCAAATGATCAAATAAACAAAGTCATGAAGGGAATTAAAGCAATCACATTAATTGTTAAAAAGCATGGCCAATTTAAAGCTATGAAAGTGACGAGAGATAGAGATCAAGTTGTTAAATGTAGATGATATCTTTTGGATACTCTTATTGCTTGCCAAAGGGATACTATTTTGGTTAATGTCTTACAAGATGTTGAAGTTTTTCTTGAAATGGAAGAATGTGGCAGAGTTGTAGCTATCAAGACACAATTAAAAGGGAGCCACTTCATCAAAAGAGATGCCCCTAATCATGCTTTCTTTTAGGCATTGCAAGAGAAATAGAGAAGGAGAACATTTTGGTGATTGAAGACAATGATGGCCAGAGATACATTGATGAAGTGTCAATTGCTATGGTATTCATGTGACAACTGTCAAGTATTGTTAGGGCCCCACTAGTATAAGATGTCAATTATGGGGAAAAGTTGAACATATTTTTGTAGCCAATAGAAAGGAAGATAATGGAAGATTATGCCATCCTATTGGCTTGGCCTTTCTCCACACAAGAACTAGAATTTACATTTCAGATTATGAGAAAGGGGAAATCCCCAAGACCTGACGGTATACCAATTGAAGTGTATGAAACAATCTAGGAAGCTTGTGGGAATTATGTATGTGCTTTTGTAAATGCATGCATGAGGAAGGGAAAAATCATTCAAGAAATAAATGAGGGGAGGATTGAATTGCTACCTAAATCCCTCATAAGAGACAAACTTAGGCAGTGGAGACCTTAATCCATCCTCAATGTCATTTATAAGATAATGGCCAAGACCCTAGCACTTAGAGTGAAATTCCGATTGGGCAAGGTGCTTCATAAGGCCTGATATGGATTTGTGCATGGCAAGAGAATCAAAGATGCCATCTTGAACTTGGTCCTCTCAATAGAACATGCCTTGGTGGAAACTAGAGGGAACTTCATATTGATCAATATGGACTCAAATAAAGCATACGACAAGTTGTAGTGGGACTTCCTTCTCAAACTTATGGAGAATATGAGTTTTGGTAGTCAATTTTGTAAGATTTTGAGGACTTTGTTTTCTAATGCCACAAATGGCAAAAGTGGGGGTTGAATGGATTCATGTAATAGGCATTTATTTTGCAAATATCAATTAGAAAAGGATGTCCCTTTGCCCCTCTCTTGTTTGCTATTGGAGTTGACCCTCTATTGAGGGTGTTGGAATATAAGGTACAATGTGGAGCCATTCACAGTCTTCCATTGCTAGATGGGTCTCAACAGCTATGCCCATTTGTTTCCTAATGACAATTCTAATATTGTTAGTGCAGATAAGGAGAATGTGGATAGGCTACTACAAGTGTATGGTGAATGTGCCTAGCTATTTGGAGCATTAGTACATAGACCCAAAATTCAAATGCTATTCTTGGGATTGTAGGAAATGCCCAGATGGATCCAACAATATGGGTTCAAATTGATCAAGGTGGGGGAGATGCTGAGGTATGTGAGAGCCCTTCTAGGGATGGGCACCACATCTTGCTAGAAAATAAAATGGATCGAGGAAAAGATGGAGAAGAAAATTGGTAAGTTTTCCAAACTACCTCACGCTCATTGTGTGGCACACAAAATTGTATTCCCACATGTTGTATTTGTAGCGGTAGTGACTGCTATTACCCCCCAACCTTCCTTTTCCTGCCTTCTCAACTTGGTGCTCAAGTCTTCCTTAATCAAAAGGGTTGAGAGCCCCCTTTACCTCTTCTACCAAAAGCAATAAAAATAGTGTAGTTGGATCCTTAATGTCTCCCTTATCAATCTTGATTTTCTAGAGAGCCACCATATAAGTCCTTCTACTTGGTCCATAAAATACATAAACAAAATGCATGTTTGAAAGTTTGCATACCTTCTCTTAATATTCTTAATGGAGAGGGCCACTGGTGCTTTGGGAATCTTGGCCTTGCCTTCAACTACTTTTTTCCTCTTCTTGTTAGCTGAAGCCATTGATGCTGGCATGAACCTTTTTCTTAACCTCTCCCATATCCACTTCTTGATGCTTAGCCACAACCAAGCAATCCATGTCCATATCTCCATTGTGCGTGCATTTCTTGCTTACCTCCTCCATAGTCTCACCATTATCAGTCTATGAACAGTTACCTGCTACCTTCTCCTATGTGGGCCGCTACCATTTGGCAACCTATTATTATATAAATGGCATTTAAAGGCTTTAAACATGCATGTTCTCTCATACCTAGCTCATGAGCTGCCCAAGTTTCCATTTCATGTTTTCACTCTTGTTTCAAAATTATGCAAGTAAACTGTTTAAGTTAAATGTTGGGGGTAAAGGTGCCCATGCACCTAGCCACTTGTGTATTAGTTGCACTGTATATTAGCTACCCGCACCATGTATTAGTTACCCACACGCTTGTACAATGCACGTGGTGGGTGTCCATCACTTATTCTTTATTCTCTTAGTGACATTTGAATAAAGAGAAGGCAAGTCACACATTGTGACTATTGGAGTTCCCACATCTTGTGTGTGTCTCTCTCTTGCTCTCACTCCTTCCACCATAGCTCTTGCTTCCACTCCATGCTTCCACTTTAGGGCTCACTCCCTTCAACTAGTATAAGAGCCATCTTCCCCAAAAGCTCGAGCTCAACCTAGCATTGCTTTAGTTTGCATTCAAACACCTGCAATAGTTCTTCTTTAATGGCAACCATGGCTCATCTTGGAGAGGTATGATTTAGTGTTCTTCTCCTTCTTGGTGATCAAAGTCTTGTTGAGGCCAAGCCTTTGCTCCAAGCCTTCCCTTGGCCACAGTAAACATTGTCTTAGGATCTCTTGTGGGAGCATAAGCTATGGTAAGAGGGGCTACAAGCAGCGTCTTCACGCTTGTTGTCCCTGCCCCATTTGGCACTCCTCCTACCTCCCGTTTGGCTTCTACCACTTGGTTGAATCTTGGGCAATCACCCTTTGTACCCTCAGCATTGGTTATTGGCTCTTGGGATTGGATTTGAGCTTTCCCATTTCAATCATTGACTGTGTATTCATAGTAGTTTGATGTATATTTCCTGTGAATAGCAAGTATTGAGCTTGTCTTTACCTATGTGATGGTCCCCGGGCATGACATTGATGCCCAGATGTTAGCTTGATTCTTGGGATGCTTCTTGGGCTTTGATTGTGCTCATTCCGATCAATTGAGAGAGTTGTTTCATTGTTGTAATAACAAGGCAACATACTATTTTATCAAAGATCTTGTATGCCTATTTCTATTTGATGCACCTTGAGTACTTTGGATGATACACTAGGGTATACCACTGATCTTACACTCTTGGTTATGCTCTTTACATGTTGTTGAGCTAAGATTGGAGCTTTGACTCTTAACATTGGTTGTCATTCAGTGTTATGTATAATCATCAAATGCTATAGTAAGAGCTTTGCAAGTTATTTAGATTAGATGCTCCTCTCAGATATATGCTACTTCAACATTGGATGTATAGATGCCTTCCAAATGATGTTTTGAGCTTTGTTTGCTCATCTTGCATTTGACTTTTATTCCAATGGGAGGTGTTTCTTAACACTTGGATGCTACATTGAGCATTTGGTTATGCAGTTGAGCTTGAGGGTCTCACAGTGAGACCATGGGACTTGGTGACATATACATGCTCTCGTCATGCTTTATGTATGTAGTTGATGCTTAGTGGGTTGATCTAACATTGCTTTTGAGTTGGCACCTATCTCTATCACGATGTTGTCAATGATATATACATCTTGGTTGGCTATGTATTGAGCTTCCATTACATTGCTCAGTCCATTGTGCCTTTGGTCGGTCTCTTCTGTTACCTATGGGACCTGCTCTATGCATGATGGTTATGTCTATGGGATGTATCTCAGTCTTACACATTGATCCTTTGATAGTTCTCAGTGCCAGTCGCATATTCCCTCATTGCTAGTTGGAGCTATTCCTTGGCAGTTGTAGTTTGTCTTGTATCAATGATTTCCCCTCTTTAGCATTGATTTCTTATTGGGGTACTTCATTTCCAGCATCTTGTAATTGTAGTTTACTGCACTGTTTATGTGAGCAATCACCTCCATTTAACAGTCTTGTGCATTGAGTTTGTGGACCGCTTATTACTTGGTCAATATCCCTTGTTTTTAGCTTGATCTAGCAGAGGTATTGGGGTTTATTTGCAAGTAATTAGAGCAACCTATTTTTCCCTTTTGTGCATTTTATTGGTCCTAATATGGTTGATGATTCCAATGATAGTTCTATCTTTAATATTGATAAGTTGGATGGCACCAACTATAGCTATTGGAAGGCCCAAATTCGATAAGTTTTAGTGTAGAAAATGCAGGTTAAGCCTTTCAAACATGAGGGTGTCAAGCCCGAATATATTGATGCAAAGGATTGGGCTGAATTAGATGAGATATATAAGTCTATCATCATTTTGTACCTCTAAGCATGTATTCTATAATGTTGTCTGTGATGGGCAGTCTTGTGCATGGGACTTATGGGATAAGTTTTGCAATTCCCTAGTAAGTCTAGTGTTAAGATTGAAGAGATTAATATTGTGTAGATTGATTCTAATTATGATTTCATACTAAAGGGCACAATAGCTATGTGCATTTGTTATGGTGGCTAGGATATAGGAATCATGGGGTACACTGACTTTGATTATGTAGGACATGCAAACAATAGGAAGTCCAATCTCGCAATGTCTTCACCTTTGTTGGAGGTGCTGTTTCTTGGATGTCTAGGGTGCAAAAATGCATGGCCCTATCTACTACAAAAGCATAATATGTTGCAGCCATTGAGACTTGTAAGGAGGCTCTCTCGTTAGGCGTCAGACCTTGGCATTATTGGTGAGGTCCCTACACTGTATTCGAATTCTATGAGTGCTATTTAGTTGGCCAAGAATCCGATCTTCCATGTGAAAACAAAACACATTGCGAGGTGTGTTACCACTTTATTTGAGATGTCATTGAGGACAAGTCCATTGAGCTTGTCAAGATCTCAACTGACCAAAATCCTACATATCTGCTCACTAAAAGTCTTTCAATAGAGCATTTTCCACTCCTTAGGAAGTTAATGGGTATTGGATGAGGTGACATCTTTCCTCATCCTGTTGTACTTATGTACATTTGTACTTTGTCAAATTTTTCTTGTTCTTTTCTCACTAGGGGCACATTCGCCTTTAAGCAGAAGGTTGTGGGGGGTAAAGTCACTTGTGCCTTGTCGCCTGTGTATTAGTTACACTGATAATACCCAGATGTACACTATAGGGGGTGGGCGTTCATCATTGTCACTTTATTCTTTGTTCTTTTAGTGACATTTGAATAAAGGGAAGGACAGTCACACATTGAGATTGTTGAAGTTCCCACATTCTCTCTCTCTCTCTCTCTCTCTCTCTCTCCTTCCACCATAGCTCTTGCTTTTGCTCTGTGCTTTCACTTCATGGCTCACTCCCTTCATTAAATAACAATTATTTATTGATCATACAGCCTAAAACCTATGCATTAATGCATATATGATAGATAGTCTACTTTGTAAAAGATATTTAAAAGTTGTTCCAATATATCCAAGTTACAAAATGATGCATTTATAGAGGAAGTTCTTTCAACATGTGAAGTTAACCCTTCCACTCATTGTTGACATTGTGTATGTACGAGAGAGAGAGAGAGAGAGAGAGAGAGAGAGAGAGAGAGAGAGAGAGAGAGAGAGAGAGAGAGAGAGCATTCACCGATGACCTTATGTTTCAAAAATTTACCACTTTACTTTCTATAAATGACTATCTACAAACAATTGATAGGCAAACATATCATACCTATGTTTCCTAGAAAGATGATTTTATGCATGAAGAAAAGTCATTGCATACATCGAACATAGTGCAAATACTTTGGATTGTACAAATGCACCCATGATAGGCCTTGAAGTACGCATGTAATCTCCATGAAAAAGCTTGCATTGATTGATGTTGCATACTTGATACCTAACATATACTCTATATTACAATAATGCTCTCTATGCTTGTTATAACCTATCCTATAGCTCTCAATAATATAAGACACAAGTATAGCATGAGTATCATGTGGATGAGATCACAACTAATTGAGATTTGTAGTAGCCATGCTAACATACTTGGCTCATGTTGTGGCACCAAAAGATGGAATCAAAGCCTCATGACACACACACACACACACACACACACACACACACACACACTCTCTCTCTCTCTCTCTCTCTCTCTCTCTCTCTCTCTCTCTCTATGTGCATGGCCATTGTGATGAATTGGGCATCGTTTGTTGTGAGCTCCACCTAGCCATTGAAGGAATTGCTCTTGCCCAATTAGTACAATAGTTAAGTACTTGCCTTTTGATATAGTAGTCTAACAAGATCCATGCTATTTTGAACTCTCTTTCCAAGCCATACCACCATATCCAAATGATGAAAAGTTGCCCATTGGGTTCCATGCTTCAATTAAACATGCCTAATAAAAAAAGGCCATTGAACACCCTCTCTAAAAGAAATAATCACCCATTGAGCTCCATGCTCTGACTAAACTTGCCTATTAAAGAAAGTCCATGTAACACCCTCATTAAGAGAACTGTGTTTAGTTACTTGGAGTGTTGCAAGTCCAATTATTCTAGGTGTGCATGAATATGCACACCATGACATACAAAATGAAATGGTTAGTTGGAAACTTAAGCTTTAAAATGTATACCCCTTCTATTATCATATATTTCAAGGGATTGGGCCGGTAGCATTGTTTTTCTGAAATCAAGAAATTTGTGTATCTCCATGCTTGTAAAATGCCAATTCATGAAATGTACTTGGAATGCTAACCCCTGGGAAAGGGAAAGGATGGACTCTTCTACCTCTTTCCATGATTGGAGGAATAACACAGGCATGACGGTTACGAGTTACTACGGAGTGCTCCCCTAAGATCTATCAAAGAAAAGAGGTGACCAATCCAAATCTTATAACATAATCATTGAAAGGATTATCGGCAATTGAAATGTTAGATAACTTCCAATATGACCCTTGTAATAGTGGTTCCTAACATAAGCTAGAATGAATCCAATCATCTTTGGTAGTTTTTGCTACATTCGAGCTTGTGTAGGTGTTTCAATGTGCTTTAGAACAAGTTTGAAACTCATAAGACGTTCAATGGTGGGCATATGCCTATGCAATAAAATATCAATAAGGTGGTTGATTTGTTGGTGATTGTAGCGTCGATGGTTGTTAAAGCCACATATATATCAAGCGATTGTCTGCTCAAGCATTATATGCCATATGCACGTTTGTACCATAAATTATGTAACGTTTTGATTTATTAATTGAACGATACATTTCGCTTTTTTCTGCTATTGTATGCTGTACACGAGTTTCGTAGTGAGATAAGAGCAAATCAGATTTTATTTGCAAGACAATTGGCTCGTCTGCGGATCCCTTGCGCTGTTTGACCTATTTTTTGTGATCACATGGAGAGGGCCGTGGCTATGCAGATTCACCATCACGTGCGATTTGCATCACAAAAATAGCAAGATAAATCAAATAGCGAAGCTGTTGTGGCTTCCTAGTTCCAACCTTCGCGAAAATAAATAAAAAATCGAATAGCGCAAGATAAAATAAAAAAATGTGCAATGGTGAGGACGGATGGCTAAGAGGACGGGATCGCGATGGAGAAGAGCAAAAGCAGAGTGTTAATCGTCGGTGCCACAGGTCACCTAGGCAGACACCTTGCTCTCACAAGCGCTGCACTCCATCACCCTACCTTCGCCTTGGTCCGCCCTTCCACCATGTTGACCAAGCAAGAGCTGATCTCTTCTTTCATCTCTGCTGGTATCACAATTCTTGAGGTAAGCCTGGAGTATCAGCTGTCAAGCTTTTCTCGCTTTACACACCGATCATTTATCATCAGTGTGTTCATACAGGCACCTACAGACCTCCATATAAGCCTACGTGTGCTTCTAGCCTCAACGATGACCTTAAATCAAATACCTTTTGTGCATATCTCAGGTTTGCATTTGCCTTGCAGGGCTCTTTGGAAGATGTTAAAAATCTTGTAGGTGCTGTGAAGCAAGTAGACATTGTCATTGCTGCGGTTGCAAGTGAGTGCCTGATTGATCAGCTCAATATTATTGTTGCCATCAAGGAAGTACGAACTATAAAGGTACTGATTAATCTTCACAGTAGCTCCATCCATTTTGTATGATAACTTGTTTACTCTGTAATCCTTCCCAGACTATGCTATAGCTGGGTTTCTTTATATCATGTTCCAGACTATGCTATAGCATATATCAAAGTATCAGTTTAGAAAAATGATCAAGCATGCCTAGCTTCTAGCTCTACATCATGCTTCAGTGACCCTTACACGCCAAGAGAAGAAGATTTGATTGATTTGGCTGCACTACAGAATCCTTCAGTGGCCCTTACATGCCATGGAAGAAAAATTGATTAATTCTACCACAGCTGAAAATGTGAAGGCTAAAAGAAAAATGGTAAAGCTGAACCCAAACAAAAAGAAAAAGTCAAAATAAATGGGTGAGTACAATTATCCAGACTAGTTTGAGTTTGCATGTGGAAGCAATAGTGCATCTGAGAGACATGTAAAACATACACAATGTAGCAAGCAAAATTTGAGTAAGGAATAGAGAATACATAGCAAATTAGAGAAGAATAGAAATTTCTTTAATTCCAAATAGATTGATACAACATGGCCTTGTCTATTTGTGTGCTTCCATTGTGATGATCTAGACAGAGGATAGCTGAAGAGCTTAAGGCTAGTTGAAAAAACATTGACTAGGCGAAATATGGATGATTATGTCTCTAGGACGGCCACTCTTTTATAGCATGTGAAGGTTGTCAAGTTGACCTCATTGACGTGTTGCTGCCCTTAGACCCTCGTGATAATAACTCCCATATCCTCCAACTTGATGTAGTCCTCATTGACGTGTTGCTGCCCTTAGACCCTCGTGATAATAACTCCCATATCCTCCAACTTGATGTAGTGTGTCTCAAGTTGCTACTAACTTAACTATTGTATTTAATGTGAAGGTTAAACCCACAAAGGTAACCTTTTTGCCTTTTGGTCATATAGACCTGCTTTGACATACAACTTAAGAACCCTGGGCTCACACATTTCTTCTCCTCTTAATGGGGACGTTATAACTTTGAGCACCATGGATTATTGGTGGCACTTTATGAGGGTGGGGCATTGAGCATATCTAATGTGAGAGAGAGAGAGAGAGAGAGAGAGAGAGAGAGAGAGGTAAAAAAAATTGAACAACGAAAGAGAAAATAGGACAATGTACAATGTCGAAGTTGATAGATTGGGCCCTTGCATGAATGCCATCGCGAGGGTGCCAAATGGAGGAAGAGAGGAGAGAGAGAAGATTTGATGATGGGGAAGAGGAGAGATTGCAAAAAATGCACACTGAAGGATAGAGAAAAGGCTGCAACAGCAGTAATGATGGTCACTCCCTCCATAGTGCTGATTCCTTCAAACGTATTGTCACCTAATCAATCAAGACAGTACAGTCATCTAGGGTCACTCCATCAATGCCAAACTTTGTTACTCATGCCTCAGCCCCAGTACGAGAGACATGGAAGGCAAGGGGCCCAGTTGTATCATCATTAGATTTGCTTTTGAGTTTATGAATTGACTATCAATTTTGTTGTATAGTTTGTCATCTCTAGTATAAACACTATCATCATTTTAAATTGTATCAAAGGTCATAGGGTTTCTTTGTGCTTTCTTTACACTATGCACTTGCAATGTCAACATCTGCATGTACATACTCAGTGACATACACTCGTGCTTATCACAACTTTGACACTTTGTAAGCAAGGATGTAACTTGGCAGGGTGGTATGACAGATATTTAATACCGCAGCAAAATTTTTCAAGTAGAGATACATGAACACTGACAAGCTGCCAAAGGTGAGAAAGTTCTCTCTCTCTTTTCCTCAAATCTATCATCAAACTCTTGGCAGCTCTCTACCAAATTCTCAAGGTGAATATAAAGCAAAACCGTGAAGAGATCCTTCCCTAAGTAGAATAAAAAGATAGATCTTGGAACAGCCTCAATTGATTATCACAATGTAGTACCAATCTCACTAAATAAAAATTATGGATGAAAATTGGAGAAGATGATTTGGCATAAAAAACAATAGTCTTCTATCTCATATGGGCAAAGAAAGTAGCATGGGAGGCTTTTCCAAGAGGAAAATTGCCGCAAATGATCTGAGATGAAGTAGGTAAATTTTATTTGGTGAAAATGAGTGGTGAAAGGTGAGAATGATCGAAGCTTGCTTGGAAGTGAGCTATGGCGGAGAGCAAGAGCAAGAAGAGAGACACAAATGGGAACTTTAATAGTCACAATGTGTGACTGGGCCTTCCTTTATTCAAACTGTTACTAAAAGAATAAAGAATAAAGTGATGATGACGGGCGTCCACCACTTGCAGTGTGCTGTGGCGAGTATTGTCAGCGTAGTAATACACGAGCGGCTAGGCAGAGGTGCCTTTATCCCCAACAACCTCCCACTAAAGGGCGAATCTGCCCTAGTGAGGTGTGAAAAGAAAAAGAAAAAACAGTACAATGTATACATGTATAACAGGATGAGGAAAAATGTCATCTCATCCAACGCCCATCAATCTCTTGAGGAAGGCAAAACGTTCAGTAGTGAGGCTTTTCGTGAGTAGATCTACAGGATTTTCGTCAGTGGAGATCTTGATAAGGCCAACAGACTTGTCCTCCACAACCCCACGTATGAAGTGATACCTCACCTCAATGTGTTTCGTCTTCGCATGGAAGACCGGATTCTTAGCTAGTTGAATAGCACTTGTAGAATTGGAATGCAGCGTAGGTATAGTATCAATCCCAAGGTCATGAACCAAATGGCCCATGCGAAAACGCTCAAGGACTTTATGAATGTACTGCCTCTGTGAGAGGTAGAGTAGTTCTTAATGCGTGTTGCACTTAATGCGTATACCAAGAATGTGAGAGACTTGTCCTAAATCCTTCATCTCAAAGCTCTTCTCCTGTCACGAGGACGTGAAAATTTGATGCTTTGCTTATGCTTGATTGACATTTGATTAAAGGATTAATCAAATGTGCAATTAGAAGATACACATGCGTTGCACATATGAGGTGCAAGCTACTTTTTCTCAGTTGAAGGTTGAAGGACCTTGTGAAAAAGATGGGTGTCAAAGGCAAAAGTTGTAACAAGTTATACTTATTAGATTCTAGGTGAATTTTGGTGTCAGTTTGCCCCTAGGATCATTAATTAGCCATTAAGTGTTAGTGGTGACACTAGGGACTAGACATTAATTAATGGATTAATGCTTGTCCAAGGGTCAATTAATCCATGGGATCACTTTGGGTTGCAAATGGCCTAGCCAATTAATTTTTGGATGGGCAAGGTCAATTTTTTGGGCATGGATTAAGGGCTGAAATAGTTTTCAGAATTAATTAATTCTGAAAATTAATTAAGTGGTTGGAAATTGTCGAAAATGGATTAAGAAAGTTGTCACTTGACAAAACTTTCCCATGCAAGTGGGGAAAAGGCTAAATAGGGCTGAAGAGAGAGGGAAATCTCATTTTTTCATTTTGGAGCTGTTGGAAAGAGGTGTTGGATTGTTGCTGCTAGCTTTTGGGGCCATTTCCCAGCCATTGGAGACCATTTTGGTGATGGAGATTGCATATCCTTGACCTTGGGAAGCTGGCAATTGCTGCTGATGCACTTTCTTCTCAAGATCACAGTCTCTGATGCTTCTATTGTTGTTGGTGCATCCGTTTGGGGCTGGTACAGCAGGCCACCAACTGATTTTGATCAGTTCTTCGCGACAAATCTCAAAATTTTCTCTCTCTACAGCATTCTCTCATCTCCTTCAGCCTATGCTCAGCCATTCTCAGCCATTTGGAGGAGATTTCAGTCATTTTTGGTAGGCTGATCTGTAATTTCTGCAGTAAACCCTAATTTACAACAGAAATTAGGGTTTAGCAGCCACCTTGGATCTGTGCCAGAGATTGAAGGCTCAAGGGACTGAAATCAGTAGCTGATAATTGAAGATTATCAAGGGATTTCAAGAGCCAGCCCATCCCGAATTGATTTGGCGCAGCATTTGGCCAGCCAAGGGTCAAATTGGAGAAGAAGTCCTAGGTGAATCAAGGGGTAAATGACCCAAAAGGCTTGCTGGTCATTTATGACAGCAAGAGCAATTGGTTAGCAGGAGGAGTTTGAAGAATCTCAAGTTGTACTCCTTCCAATTGAATGAAAGCTAGAGAAATACCGCAAGGGGCGTCGGTTTTGGGACCAACAGGGAGTCTACTATCCAAGAATGTTATGGTAAAGTGTGTATTTCATTTTATGTGTATTTATTTATTGCTGTAATTAACTCTTAAATCAGGTTATTACCACCCATTCCAAGAAGAAAGGTTGGTTTCATCTCTAGCTGAGATTTAAGAGCATCTAGCTCATCATGAGCTTTACCTGCTATTAGCATATCATCCACATAAAATACAAAAATAAGCAATGAGCCATCACGGGCTTTCTTCGTGTAAAGACACAAATCCATAGCTCTCATGCTGTAGCCCTGTGATTGTATAAAGACATCAAACTTATGATACGACTCTCTAAGGTACTTGCTTCAAGCCATAAAAACTTTTCTTCAACTTGCACATTAGGTGCTCCCTGTCAGGTTCTGTGAAGCCCTTAGGTTGCTCCATGTATATCTCATCATGCGAATCCCCATACAAGAATGCAGTCTTGACATCCATTTGATACATGTCTAAGTCAAACTGTGCGACTAAGGCCAAAACCAAGCGTAGGGTGGTCATCTTGACCACAAGAGAAAAGACTTCATCAAAGTCAACTCTATGCTCCTGTTTAAAATCCTTAGCAACAAGTCTTGTCTTATAAGCCAACTTGGGATTTCTAGGGGTACTTTCAGCTTGTACACTCGTTTGCATGGCAAAGCTTTCTTACCGTGAGGCAATGCAACCAAATCCCAAGGCATATTCTTATGTAGGGAGTCCATCTCAGATTGAATAGCCCTCTCCCAGGAGTGACTATCACCCCTGCACATAGCCTCATCATAGGTGAGAGGCCCTTCTGCATCTGTAACCAAGACATAATGCATCAAGGGCTCAAATCTATTAGGTGGACGTTTAGCTCTAGTAGATCGTCTCACTGCAGGCTCTACTGCATGTGTAGCATCCTGTCCAACACCCTGGTCATGTGTACCAACTGCTGCTGCAGGTTGTCCAACTGGTTGTGCAGGAGTACGTGGCTTTTTCTAGGATATAACCCTGCGTATCTCAGCCACCTTCTCAGGCTGCCTATGCATCTTGTCTTCATAGAAGACTACATCATGGCTGCGGATGACTTTCCGTGCCTGTGGATCCCAAAGGCGGTAACCCATCTCACCTGCATCTCCATAGCCAAGGAAAATGCATTTGACACTCTTAGGATCCAACTTAGTCTGCTTGTCCTTGGGTATATGGCAAAATGCCTCACATCCAAAGACACGTAGATGCGTATAAGACGGAGGTTTCCCAGTTTATACCTCCTCTACAACCTGGAAATCCAAACCACTGGAAGGTGATCTATTGGTGACATGCACAGCTGTACTTATTGCCTCAGCCCAAAAGCTCTGCGGTAGGCCTGCATGGCTAAGTATACTACGTACACGCTCCTGGATGGTTTTATTCATCCGCTCAGCCAAACCATTCTGGGGTAGGGTATAGGGGACAGTCAATTGACGTTTAATACCCCTCTCGTCACATAGGTGCTCAAAGGCACGTGACACATATTCTCCCCCATTGTCAATTCTAAGGCATTTCAGCCCATGCTCAGTTAGGTTCTCAACCAATGCAAGCCATCTCTGAAGCACAGCCAAGATATCTGACTTAAGCTTAATGGGGTAAGCCCAGACTTTACGCAAAAAATCGTCAATGAATGTCACAAAATACTTTGTACCACCCATAGATTAACCGGGCATGGGCCCACAGACATCTGAATGTACCAATGCCAAGGGCTCACTCATGCGTGTCCTACCAGACTTCTTATGCATATTCCTAGTCTCTGTCTGCCATAAAGACAATGGTCACATGAATCAAAACATGTATAGTCAAGGGACAGTAAGTACTGCAAACCAGAAAGCATTTTTATTCCCTTCAAGGACATATGGCCTAAATGGGCATGTCAAAGAGATACATGTGGGATGGAGCTCACTGACAAAACATGATCAACAAAGGATCCATCAACTACAAGAGGATAGAGATTGCTAGCCTTGGCACCTCTAGCAAGCACAAGTCTGCCATGGGTGATCTTCCAGGTAGAATCTCTAAATGAAACATGAAATCTAGCATCATCAAGTTGCCTTGCAGACATAAGATTGCGTGTAAGCGCAGGTACATGATGTACATTCTGTAACAGAAAAGTATTGCCGGTAGAGAACTGCAACTGTACATCCCCAATGCCAATAATAGCAAGTGACCTGTCATCACCCAAGCGAACCGAACCTGAGACAGTGCGGTAGGAGCGAAATCACTCAGGGCATGGTGTAACATGAAATGAAGCACTAGAATCCAAAAGCCAGCACTGTGCATATATAGAGTGAACCTCAGTCAATGGTGTAGCATCACAAGAACTAGCTGCAAGTATGTATTCCTTATCGGAGTCATCAGTCTACATGACATTTATCTCCTCTATTTTTACACTGGATTTTACAGGTACCATGCTGCGATCAGAGGACTTTTCTTGTACTTTGTCTTTCTCCTTAGCTTTGCGCTTCTCATTGCGCAACTCATGATACTGTGGGCATATATGACCCTTCTTGCTGCAATGATGACATGTCACATTAGGATTTCTCCCACGAGACTTGCTGCGCGACTTACCATGCGACTTAGACCTAGACTTCTGCGAGTCTCTGCCACGTTCATACCCACGGTCATTCTTACTATCTTTGCCTCTAACAGTCAAAGCATGCAACATACGAGAGGTATCCAAGTTCTTACGGTTGATCTCTTCTTGCAGAAGAGCACTCTCTACATCAGGAAAGTTCAAAATAGTAGCAGGAGCACATAAGGCAATGCGGAATCCCATGACTCACTCAGAGTCCCAAGCAAAAGCAATGGAGTAACCTCATCGTTGAAGGTAATACCCTGCGAAGTCAAGCTCTTGAGAATAGCATAGAACTGGCTCAAATGAGCAAACATCGTCATATTCTCCTTCATGCGCAGGTCCATAAGTTGCTTTAGCCAATACATCTGACTTGTTGGACTTTTCTTGTCATAGAGATTTTTGATTTTATCCCAAAGCTGCCAAGCACTCTGTGCTTCCTTAACCACATTGTAATGCACCTGTTCGGTGAGAGACAAGATGAGGGTGGACTCGCATAACTCATCAAGCTCATCCCATTCGTCATCAGTCATAGTTTCAGGCTGGTTGCCATGCATCCTTAGTGGCTTTATCTGTGATTTATGCACCAATACCTGCCAAACTTGGCTCCTCCAATAGGCATAATTCGTACCATCAAGCTTAGTGATGTTGAAGATAGCACTGTCATTGGAAGAAGAATCCATAATGCAGTCCAAAACGGTGCAGACAGTTTAAAACTGCTTGCTGTTTTCTGTTGTAGACAGTCAAAATGCCATTAAAACCACGGCAAAATGACCACGAACTGATAGCTAATGATGCTGCCCACCAAGTACCATAAAAATCGGGATGATTCAGCATGAAAATTCCATGTCAGTCCATGCATAACTGCTTGCTGTAATAAATTACAGCCAAGTACAATGAGAGCAAACTGTAGGCAAAATAAATGCACCAAGGCAACCACTGACTGTCAAAGCATAACCAGCATCAAGTGGGCATAAATCAGCATGTGACAATCATACGGACATCGAGCAAACACCCAAGCATATCAAACGAATCCGTCAGTAAGCTGGCACATCCCTTGTGTAATTGGATAAAGTGTACACAACACTGGCAAGACCTGACACAAGGAGGTGTATGCTCAGGGAGTGCAAAGCCCAAATCAACCCAAGTACATGTATGCAGACCACGGCATATCAACCATGCAACATCCAAGTGAAGAAGATTCCAGTCTCAGAAGACTCAAAGCTCAATAGTATAAACCACCTACTCAATGTCTGTCAAGTATCTAAAGATGCTCCCATTGGCACAAAAGTCGTATGGATCAAGCCAATAAGCTCAAGAAAGACATATGATAGTACGAGTGACAAAAGATCCAATACTAAGCATCAATAAGACATCATGAGCATATAGGCTTTGTAGCCTCCAATTATAGCATCCATAGACATTAACTATATCCCAAATACAACTATAGCAAGCCAAGAAATATCCCAAGTAAGTTCCGGGAATCCAAACCCAAGCCAAGACAAGGCTCTAGTAGCAATCGGTTCCAAACAATGTAACTAGCATGTAGTAGTGCTATAGGCCAAGTATGTCACGACCGGCCAGATATAGGTAACATACATGCCATATGTACATCCAAGATGGTGCATCAAATGCATTCCAAAGCCGAGCTCAAGCTCAAATAAAGATCCGGAACCAAAGACATCAATACTTCATTGCTATCCCAAAGACATAGCCCGAAGCCAATAGGCATAACCAAAGGCATGTAAGATAGCTTTAGCCCACCCTAGTACAACAAAGATTTACTGTTAAAACTGAGTATTTTCAGCAAGCAAATCAGTCCAAAATGATGGCATAACATGTGCCTTGCATCCCCCAAACAATCGGGCATCAATAGGTACCAAATTGGTTAAGTAGAAGTGCCCAAACAAGCATAGCATTAGATGCCAATGTTACTTCTGCATAACATGACTGTGGGACTGCTGTAAACAGTCTTGGGAATGTAGAGATTACACCCAAATCTGATGCCAATGATCAGGGAGGCTTCAACACATGTTAGAGACCATAGCCAAGTGCATTGCCAAGCCAAAAGAAGCATGACATAGCCATCACTAAGGAGTAGGTGTGCTGTTGTGTTATGCTGTCCATGAATCAGCAAAAAATGGCACAAATTTGCTGGTGTTCTTCTACTGTTGTACATCCACGTGGCCTCAATGGCAATGGTTAGAGGCTCCAGGGGGTGCCCAAGGAGGCACACAACAAGCCTTAAGTGCCCAAATGCAAGGGGGAGCAAGATACAAGCTCCAAGGTTTTGAGCTATGGCTGCCCTGATTGATTGCAACTTGAGAACCGAAGAAAAGCATTGAAAGAACATTTTAATACCTCTGTAGCAATGCCCTGAGGATGCCTCAATAGACCGGGAAGGTGCTTGGGAAGCCGGGGAGTGATGGGAGCTCGGGAAGGTCCGCTATGGCTGTCGAGAAGGAGATCCACTGCTATAGGTATTTGAATAGAAATTGAGGATGCCACGAATCAAGCTTGGAAAGTCGGGAAGCCAATCTCTGATACGAGTTGAAAGGTGAGAAGGATCAAAGCTTGCTTGAAAGTGAGCTATGGCAGAGAGCAATTGTTATAAGATCTGAGATACACGCGATTTTTTTATATACTTAAATTATATATGGCGAATATTATGTTGGCACAGAGGGAGAATAGATGAGAGAAAAGAAAGATGGAGAGAGAGAGAGAGAGAAGTAGAGAAATTGGCAACATACTAGGGACTGGAAGATGGGCCAGTCTCCCCCTTTGTGGAGCTATATTATCAACAAGGAGCAAGCTCCTCCGTTACATATAAGCCAGTTTTTACTCGTAGATCTTGGAAACAAGATCACGGTTTCTATACAACCGGGTAACACTTGCACAACTTGGAAGTTGGCATCTTTTGATCCTTTTTGAGTCTCCTTCTCTCTTACACAATATGTGTAGGGCTCTTCTCTTGGCGCTTGATTTTGTTGGGGGTAAAGGTGCGTCTGCCTAGCCGCCCGTGTATTACTACACTGACAGTCACCGCTGCACACTGCAGATGACGGGTGCCCGTCATTGTTACTTTATTCTTTATTCTTTTAGTGACAATTTGAATAAAGCAAGGGCCGGTCACACATTTTGACCGTTGGAGTTTCCATTTCTAGTCTCTCCCTTTCTTGCTCTTGCTCTTCCGCCATAGCTCTCGAGTCCAACCTTCGATCCGTCGCTCCCTTTCAACTGGTATTAGAGCTTTGCTTTCCGACTCTTGAGCTTGGTTCGTGGCATTCTTAGCATCCCATCGACTCCCTACTTGCATTGGGTCTCCTTTCCGGGAGCCATATCTGACTCCTTCGAGCTCTCGTCACTCCCCAGCTTCCCGAGCACATTCCCGGCATTGTTGGGCACCTTCAGGGCATTACATCAGAGGTATTTGATCATTTTCTTTAGGGTTTACTTCAATTCTCAGGTCTCACAGGCTGTAAATAAGGTTGGAGCAGCCACCATTGAAGCTCCCTTGCTTCATATCTCACTTGCCTTTGAATAAGACTTGCTGGAGCTTGTTTGAGGCCTTCCTTGGCTTTAACCGGACCCTTCCGAAGCTTGGCCACCATTTTTTGCAGCCCCAGGACCAGCATTTACAGTCACAACAGCAGCTCTCCCCCTCCATTGGCACTTCGAAAGGCTCCATTTTGGGTATATGAACATGCTTTGATGCTTGGTTTTGATGGTTGATGTGTTGACATAGCATTTGGACTGATTTAACACTGTTTTGGGACTGTCATAACAGTTCACAGACAGTTTATGACAGTGTTACACTGACATTTGATGCTACAGCTTATTTGACATTGTCATTTAATGCCCGGTTGGTCCCATTTGATGCCCGGATGTTAGAGGAATGTATGCCTATTGTTTGGCAACCATTTGGAGCTGATTTTGGTGCTGAAATTCTTAGTTTTGAACAGCAAATCACTGCTGTACACAATTGTGCTAAATTCATTTTACTCATGTATACTTATGCCTATGCTTTTTGGGCTATGTTTTGGACATATATGGTAATGTATTGACACTTGGGGCTCGACATAGAGCTTGGTTTTGATTCGGGATCGTTGGTTGAGCTTGAGCTCGCTTTGCAAAGCATTTGGATGCTCTGTCTTGGATGTACTTATGGCATGTATGTTGCTTATGTCTGACAGGTCTTGACATGCTTAGCTTATGCCATTACTATATGCTAGTTACATTGTTTGGAGCCTATTGCCACTGGAGCTCGGTCTTGGCTTGACCTTGGATTCTCGGAGCTTACTTGAGCTATTTATTGGCTTTGCTAGAGTTGTATCTTGGGATGTACTTGATGTCTTACATACTTATGGATGCTACATATGGATGCTCTACCGCCTACATGTTCGGGATGTACTATTGATGTATTGTCTTGGACTTATGTCATTGGCAGTGTGTCTTGCCTTGGCTTGAGCTCTTGAGCTCATACATACGGCTTTTGTGCCAGTGGGAGCATTCTTGAATGCTTATCAGACATTGAGCAGGTGGTACTTTTATGCATTGAGCCGTTACATGCTATTGAGCAGTTACAGACACTTGAGATTTTGGGACTTCTTACCTTTTGGGAAGATACATCATATGTCTTGGTTCACTGTATGCTTATGAGCAAAGTCTCAGTTTTGGATCCGTATTTTTGTGAACTGACACCTAATTGTGTCAAGTTTTGGTAGTGGCAGGAACACTTTGCCCCGTTGCCTGGGGGGGTGTGCCTACCCACTGGTAGATGTTTGTATGACATACTTGGGTGTTGGATTCATGCTTATCGACCGTCATATGCTTATGCTATGCTCGCATGATGTCGGCTTTGGTCTTGGCAGTATCTGATTGCCTTGGGATCCGATTTTGGCATTGTTAGCTCTCTTTTACTGAAATCTGAAATTTATTACAACAAGCATATATGTATGGATTGACATGGATTTTTCATGCTGAAACACTTTGAAATGATATACTTTTACTAGTACTTGGTGGGCAGCAGCTTTGGTTCCACTTTCTTCACAAATTTTTCTCGATTTTGGTGATTTTTTGGTCATTTTCTACAGTAAACCGCAAGTAGTTTTGAACTGTCTACAGTCTTCCAGCTTGCATTATGGCGAGTTCGTCCACTGATCATGCCATTTTCAACATCACGAAGCTTGATGGTACGGAGTACTCTTATTGGAAGAGCCAGATTTGGCAGGTGTTGGTGCAGAAATCGCAGATCAAACCTTTGAGGTTAAGCGGGCATCCGCTTGCAACTATGCTGGATGAGGAATGGCTTGAGCTTGATGAGTTATGCAAGTCCACTATTGTATTGTCTCTCACAGAACAGGTTCACTATAATATCTTTGAGGAAGAACAGAGTGCATGGCAGTTGTGGGAAAAGATAAAAAATCTCTATGACAAGAAAAGTCCAGCGAGTCAGATGTATTGACTAAAGCAGCTTATGGATCTGCGCATAAAGGAGAATGTGACTATGTCTGCTCACTTGAGCCAGTTCCATGCTATACTCAAGAACTTGACTTCGCAGGACATCACTTTTGTAGAGGATGTCACTTCTCTTTTCTTGCTTGGTACTCTTAATGAGTCATGGGATGTATTTCGCACTGCATTATGTGCCTCTACTGCTACCTTGAAATTATCTGATGTTGAGAGTGCTCTTCTACAGGAAGAGGTTAACCGTAAGAATTTGGATGTCTCTCGTGTGTCTCATGCTATGACAGTTAGAGGCAAGAATGATGGATATGGAAAGCATGGCAGTGGTAGTGGCCGTGGACGGGATTCTCAGAAATCTCGGTCCAAGTCTCGTGGGAAGTTACGTAGCACATCCCGTGGCAGGAATGCAGATGTTACTTGTCACCATTGTGGGAAAAAGGGCTATATTAGGCCACAATGCCATGAATTGCGCAATGAAAGACAGAAAGATAAGGGAAAAGACAAAGTGCAAGATAAGTCTTCTGATCGCAGCATAGTACCTGCAAAGTCCAGTGTTAAAATTGAAGAGATCAATGCTATGTAGTCTGAGAATGTTGATGATGATGATTATATCCTAGCAGCTTCTTCTAGTGCTTCGCAGATGACAGAGATACACTCTATGTATGCATAGTGTTGGCTTTTGGACTCAAGTGCGTCCTTTCATGTGACACCTTGTCGAGAGTGGTTTCATTCATACCGTACTGTTTTGGGTTTTGTGCGCTTGGGTGATGATAGCTCTCTTGATATTGTGGGCATTGGTGATGTTAGGCTACAGTTTCCTTCTGGCAGCATTTTTGTTATGCAGGATGCACGTCATGTATCTGCTTTGACATGAGTCTCATGTCAGCTGGACAGCTTGATGACGCAGGATATCATGTATGTTTTGGAGACTTTGAATGGAAGATCACTCGTGGTAGACTTGTGATTACGAGAGGTGCCAAGGCTGGTAGTCTCTACCCCTTGATTGTATCAGCTTCTTTCCTTGATCATGTTTTGTCTATGGGTTCTATCCCACATGTATCTCTTTGGTATGCCCGTTCGGGCCATATGTCTTTGAAGGGAATGAAAATGCTTTTTGGTTTGTAGTACTTACCGCCCCTTGATTATGCATGTTTTGATTCATGTGAGCATTGTCTTTATGGCAGGTAGACTAGGTCTATGCATAAGAAGTCTGGTAGGCCACGCATGAGTGAGCCCTTGGCATTGGTACATTTGGATGTCTGTTGTCCCATGCCTTGTCAGTCTATGGGTGGTGCAAAGTATTTTGTTATGTTCATAGATGATTTTTCACGGAAAGTTTGGGCTTATCCCAATAAGCTGAAATCTGATGTCTTGACTGTGTTTCAGAGATGGCTTGCATTGGTTGAGAACCAGTCTAGGTATAGGCTAAAATGTCTAAGGACAGATAATGGGGGTGAGTATGTCTCACGTGCTTTTGAGCAGTTATGTGATGAGAGGGGTATTAAGCGTCAGTTGACCGCTCTCTACCCCCTCCCCCCCAGAATGGTTTGGTTGAGCGGATGAATAGAACTATCCAGGAGCGTGTACGCAATATGCTTAGCCATGCAGGTCTACCATAGAGCTTTTGGGCTGAGGCAGTTAGTACAGCTGTGCATGTCATAAACAGATCACCCTCTAGTGGTTTGGATTTTCAGGTTGCAGAGGAGGTATGGACTGGAAAACCTCCCTCTTATGCGTATCTCCGTGTCTTTGGATGTGAGACATTTTGCCATGTGCCCAGGGACAAGAGAAGCAAGCTGGATTCTAAGAGTGTCAAATGCATTTTCCTTGGTTATGGGGATGCATGCGAGATGGGTTACCGTCTCTGGGATCCGCAGTCACGGAAAGTCATCCGTAGTCATGATGTAGTCTTCCATGAAGACAAAATGCATAGGCAGCCTGAGAAAGTTGTTGAGATCCGCAGGGTCATATTTCAGGAAGAGCCGAGAGCTCCCGCACAGCCAGTTGGACAGCCTACAGTTGCAGCAGATGCTCATGGTTGGGGTGTTGGACAGGCAGCTGGGCAGACACCCGAGCCTTCCGTGAGACGGTCTACTAGAGACAGACGTCCACCAGAAAGATTTCAGCCTCGATGCATTATGTCTTGGTTACAGACGCAAGAGAGTCTTTCACCTATGATGAGGCTATGCACAAGGGTGACAGTCACTCTTGGGAAAGGGCTATGCAGTCTGAGATAGACTCCCTGCATAAGAATGACACTTCGGATTTGGTTTTCTTGCCTACGGGCAAGAAGGCTTTGCCATGCAAGTGGGTGTACAAGCTAAAAAGTATCCCTGGACATCTCAAGCCGGCATACAAGGCTAGATTGGTAGCAAAGGGTTTTAAGCAGAAGCATGGTGTGGACTTTGACGAGGTCTTTTCTCCTGTGGTTAAGATGACCGCCCTGTGCTTAGTCTTGGCTTTGGTTGCTCAGCTTGACTTAGATTTATACCAGATGGATGTCAAGACGGCTTTCTTACATGGGGGCTTGCATGATGAGATTTATATGGAGCAGCCTAAGGGCTTTGCAGAACCTGACAGGCAGCACCTAGTGTGCAAATTGAAGAAAAGTCTTTATGGCTTGAAACAGGCACCTAGGGAGTGGTATCATAAGTTTGATGCCTTTATGCAGTCACAGGGTTACCGCGAGAGTGCTATGGATCTGTGTCTTTACATGAAGAAAGCCCATGATGGTTCTTTATTGATTTTGGTACTCTATGTGGATGATATGCTGATAGCAGGGAAAGCTCATGATGAGCTAGATGCTCTTAAGGCTCAGCTAAAGAAGAGCTTTGAGATGAAAGATCTGGGACATGCCGCTCACATACTTGGTATGCGCATTAGACGTGATAGGCATCAGGGACTCCTCTACTTGTCACAGAGGGAGTATATTCATAAAGTCCTTGAGCGCTTCCACATGCAGGATGTAAAGTCTATTGGCTGTCCATTGCCTTCTTATGTGAAGGCATCACAGGCTGATTGTCCGCAAATAGATGAGCAGAGGGCCAAGATGACCAAGATTTCCTATGCATCCGCAGTGGGCAATCTTATGTATGCCATGATAGCCACTTGTCTAGATATTGCCTTTGCAGTTCGTGTTGTGGCACGCTATATGGCTACACTTGGCAAGAAGCATTGGGATGCCGTGAAGGGTATCATGAGGTACCTGAAGGACACTACAGATATGTGCATATGCTATGGCAGCCAGGATACAGGAGTCGTGGGGTACACTGCCTCTAATTATGCAGGGCATGCAGATAGTAGGAAGTTCACTTTCGGCTATGTATTCACCTATGCTGGAGGTGCTGTTTCTTGGATGTCTAGGGTGCAGAAATGCACGGCCCTTTCTACTACAGAGGCCGAGTATGTTGCAGCCACTGAGGCTTGTAAGGAGGCCATTTGGTTGGGTCGTTTAGTTGCTGACCTTGGTATTGATGCTATCCCTACACTGCATTTGGATTCTATGAGTGCTATTCAGTTAGCCAAGAATCCGGTCTTCCATGCGAAGACGAAACACATTGAGGTGAGGTATCACTTCATACGTGGGGTCGTTGAGGACAAGTTTGTTGATCTTGTCAAGATCTCGATTGACCAGAATCTTGCAGATCTGCTCACGAAAAGCCTCTCTATAGAGCTCTTTGTCTTCCTTAGGAGGTTGATGGGCCTGGGATGAGATGACGTCTTTCCTCATCGTGTTGTACATGTATACATGTTGTACTGTCTTTTTTCTTCTTCTTTTCACTCCTCACTGAGGCAGATTCGCCTTTAAGTGGGAGGTTGGGGGTAAAGGCGCCTCTGCCTAGCCGCCCGTGTATTACTACACTGACAGTCACCGCCACTGCACACTGCAGGTGACGGGCGTCCGTCACCGTCACTTTATTCTTTATTCTTTTAGTGACAGTTTGAATAAAGGAAGGCCCGGTCACACATTGTGACCGTTGGAGTTCCCATTTCTAGTCTCTCCCTTTCTTGCTCTTGCTCTCTCGCCATAGCTCTCGAGTCTAACCTTCGATCCGTCGCTCCCTTTCAGATTTCAGCAGAGCTTCCGTAGCACTTGCACATTCTCTTCTCCTCTTGGAACTTGATTTCAGCAAAGCTTCCGCAGCACTTTATTTCAGCAGAGCTTCCGTAGCACTTATACCTTCTCTTCTCCTCTTGGATGCATGCAAAGTGATGCTTCCTTTACCCTCTCACAGCCAAGGAGAGCCTCCTCTTTTATAGGCTTTTAAGAGCTTCTCTTCTTGGAGAGAGACTTGAGTTGATCTTTATGCAAGATGTGGTTGTTCTAGGACCTACTCTGGAGCACTAATTTCAAGATATCTCTCTGTGCGTTGTTGGATGAAAAAACATCCAACATGAAAGTTGTAGATCTTGCTGTTTCCGATAACCCTTGCAGCCCGTTTTTAGAGATCGTCTTTCTATCGCGAGATATTTTAAAAATAGATTCACCATGTTTTTTTTAAAAAGAACAGCTTCTCAAACTGTACTCTTAACTTATGGTCCATGCAACCACCTTAAGGAGAGTTCATTAAATTGCCTTGGGCCTCAACCTTAAGATTGACTTCCACACAAAAGCTTGTGTCTTTTTAGACCTTAGAAAGAGAAAATTACTTCTCTCTTCACTTTCAGAGGATCACGTCTCTTGTCTTTCTTAGTGAGAGAATTACCTCTCTTGTCTTTCTTAATGAAAGAAAAGACCTTAAACCTTGACTTGTAAGGAGAGGATAACTCTAAATGAATACAATGCTTATTACACACAAGTAAATGTTCCCAAGCGTCCCTGGATACACACATAAATACATATACACAATGCTAATGCACTTCCTCTTCTTAGAACTTAATCCATCTTCATTTATGTGTAACTTCTTGGTTCTTGTGTACACTCTTACACTTGGCAGACACTTCTTTTCCCCTTCATAACTTGTACTGCCTGTACTAGATATCCCCGTCACAGTGTTCTGATTACCCCATTAAGTAATGCACTAGGAATATTGGTCTCTAAATGGTCTCATGGCCATGCTAGATCATCATCAACACTTAAATAATGAATTTATTAAATAGAGAATGTGTAATAAGCAATCAATTTAGTGACAGCAAGAGCAAGAAGAGAGACACAAATGGGAACTCCAACAGTCACAATGTGTGACCGGGCGTTCCTTTATTCAAATTGTCACTAAAAGAATAAATAATAAAGTGACAGTGACAGGTGCCTACCACTTGCAGTGTGCAGTGGCAGGTATTGTCAGTGTAGTAATACATGGGCGGCTAGACAGAGGCGCCTTTACCCCCAACAAGTGGCAGCTCGAGATGTCGAGACTCTAATTAACTTCAAGACTTTCGAAGACTTGCATACATCAGTAAATGCAATCACAGAAAACCGTAACCCTAGAGTAGCAACATATCTCAAGTACATGCACTCTCACCACCCAACCACGACTTGCATACACGACTTGTAGCATCAGCACTCTTTCCAGGCACCCAACACCTTGACCTCATATCAGTCCCAAATAAACTCTTGAGTGCTATAAGAGAATGCCTCCAAAGCAAGTCGACCATTATTGATAGCAGCCAACCAGTTACAACAGGTCGGACCTTCATTTTGTCATATTGGCCAGATCAGGTTGCTGCCCCTATTTATGGCCCTCCTCTTTTTTGTCCTTTTCATCACATGCCAGCATTCTCCACTCTCCTTTGGTGGTTGTGGACAGTCCTTTGGGCCCTGGGGGATGCCAAATAAGACACTGAATAAAGGTAGACAGCAGTAAAGGGAGTGAAACACAGTCCTTTGTAGCTATAGGTGATAAAGATGATGATCTCTAGGGGCAGCAACAGCAAAAACGAAATTGTTTGCGGATGGATGAACATGTAGCAAGGAAAATGTAAATGTCTGCTCTGTGAGAAAAGCCTTCAGGAAGGTCTCCATGGATAGCAATAGCAAAAATGTAATTGTTTGTGGATGAAAGGGCCTGTAGTAGCAAAAATGCTAATTGTCTATTAATGGAAAAACTCTAGGAAGGTCTACAAGGGGAGCAGCAGCAGAAATGAAATTATTTACTCGTTGGGACAGTGGAGAGGTGAACAATTGCTCTAGATGACAATTGGCAGGCTCCAATAGGTGTAGCAGTGGAAAGTGCAGCAGTGCATGAAGATTGGGGCACCCAGATGCTGAATGCAGGTGGGCAGCAAGTCATCAAAGACTTGCAGCAGTTGGTGATCTGAGATGGCAGCGGTTCTAGAAGGCACCGAACAGGGCAGCAGCAGCTCCATTGTGGTAGCATACACCAGGTGCACCTATAGGAAGAAGAGGGGCAGCACTAGGAGAAGAGAGAGTGGCTGGGAGAATGAAGAGTAAGGGTGGTGTTATAGTGATTGAGAGACAGTAGGGATGCCTACAACGTGGCCTTTTGTAGGGGATAGGGATGCCCATAACAGGCCTTTTATAAGGGGTTTTGATGCATTTTTCATATTGTGCAAATAAAAGCCTTTTAACCATAAATTGGGCATTTTGGGGCTGAATTAAGGAGCAATAATTATGCATTTATGCATGCAAATTGATATTTAATGCTAGCCTCAGTTTGGTTGCTCAACACATAGAACTTGTGCTCCTGATATACTTGCATCTGCATGTACACAATTATGCATGCAATAATCTCTCTCATAACACCTGATCAATGCTTAGGTGAGGAAAGCAGGCCAATAGGGTATTTTCACGTCTCATGGACCACAATTAACACATGCTCTTGGTAACCTGTTCCGAAAGTCTTCGACCATGATCATTCCCAATTGTAGCCTTTTCCATGTTTAAATTGCTTTACTTTTCTTTTTGTTTCATTAACGTTTGATTTCATTAGGCGGTATATTCAGGAATATCACCTGTCTTGTGAATGTTCGATAACTTTGTTCATATGTGAAGTTCTTGCTGCCTACTAACCAAATGTATGCAGCGGTTTGTGCCATCAGAATTTGGTTTGGATCCTGATCATGTGCAAGGTATTGGAGCTTTTCGTTCAAATCTGGAAGCGAGAATGAAAATCCGCAGAGCTGCAGAGGAGGCAAGGATACCACATACATGTATCTCAAGTTTTGGTTTTGCACAATTCTTTCTCAAGAATTTGATGCAGCCAGACCTAATTTCCCCACCGCGCGACAGAATTGTGATTTATGGTGATGGAAATGTGAAAGGTAAGCTGTTGTCTTTTAGATTTTGAAAGCCCTTGGATGAATCACAAGTTAGTCTGACCCTTTTATTCAGTAAGTGCTACAGGCATGCTTTATAATTCACTCACTGACAGGATGTTTATCTGCAGCTGTCTTTGTATCTGAACAAGATGTGGCACTTTTCACCTTAAAGATTGCAGAGGATCCAAGGACTTTAAATAAAACTGTGCTTTTAAGGCCACCTAAAAATATTCTTTCACAAAATGAAGTAGTTGCATTATGGGAGGACAAAATTGGGAAGCAACTGGAAAAGGTTTTTCTCACAGAAGAAGAGCTACTGAAGGAAATAGAAGGTGAGACAGTGTCTAAGTTGTTGCAGATTTTGATAATCTGAAAATTGTTATGTTAACATTTCTTGATGTTTCTTCCTGGTGTTCTCTCCTGATTTTTGCACGCAGGTTTGCCATACCCTCAGAATGTGTATCCATCCTTTGCATACATTATATTTTTGAGGGGTGGATACATAAAGTTTGAGCTCGGTCAAAAGGATATAGAGGCATCAACCCTGTACCCAGATTTAGAGTGTACTAGTCCAGAGAAGATACTTGAGCAATACCTTTAGTACAATCGCATTAAAATATTTTACAGGCATATTTTACAGTATGCCTGTAAAATATGCTGCGCAAGTCTTTACTACTCAACAATGATGCACCAAGTTCAGATTCTTGATCAAAATATTGGGTGGCTCTGTGTGCCTGTTGTCTTTCGCATCAATTGTTGTAACCCATTTAATGTACATTGTTGTGTACAACAATCGTGGGGTGCCTTTACTTTGAGGTGCTAGAATCCCAGTTGCTTGCAGCACACCAGTGCCAGATAGCAGCACAAGGTCTTGTGAAAGAAGCTGGATCTGCAATGTGGTAGGCAGGCCAGGCTTAGGAGTTCTCACATTAAGGGCACCAATTTTCGACGTATAAAATTATCCCCGTCTTGGAGCTGTGAATACTCAAGCAGCAACTCTTTACTGAAGCGTTCTTAAGAGCCTTTCGGCCTGATACTGCAGATTTTTGACTAAGGATGGGCTCACATAGATTCCAGCATCTATGTCGTCTATCCAGGACTAATAAAAACCCTTATCTATTGCAGGGGTTCCTACGGTGGAGGCTTTATGGAAGAAGATTGTGAAAACAATGATCGACTTTGGAGTTTATAAGCGGATCTCTTTTAGGTAGCTTCACATGCTGGTCATTGACATACATCTTTGGACCTGTCAGTCTACGTTGATTTTAAATGGTTTCCTTGTTTCTTCCATAGCATTAATTGACTAGGATGTACCAACTCGTTCAAAGACTTCTTGCCAAGGGATCAGAAAACTGATAGTCGTTTGAGGTGGACATGCAAAGAGACACATCCACCCCAATGGGATACCCCAAATATCAAGTAATCATGAAGCTTTTAGAAGCCATATCCACCCAATGGGATAAACTTTCGAGCATTAACATAGAGACTCGATGTTGATTAACTTGATGCCCACATTGCTATCACTCTAGATACATTTGCCTTTGTTTAAGGGACATGAATGAATCATTTGTCAGAGATGATTGCCCTATTGGGAAGAGTCAAACCAACTAGCTCATCATTTGTTACAAGCTCATCCTTCGAAGGTAGCATTGAATTAGTCATTAAGGCAAACAATAAATGGCTATGAGAGTGTC
The DNA here is from genome assembly GCF_053477565.2 of Lygodium microphyllum. Lineage (NCBI taxonomy): Eukaryota > Viridiplantae > Streptophyta > Polypodiopsida > Schizaeales > Lygodiaceae > Lygodium > Lygodium microphyllum. The sequence continues at coordinate 144,325,554 of NC_141145.1, forward strand.
CTTGTGTTAGAGAGCATAAGAGTGATTTCTTTACACTTTTCTCTTGAACATCGTACATGCAACCCCATTTAGTTGGTTGGGTCAATGATATAGCACTACACCCACCATATCTGCCCCCTTCCTCCCTCGTGCCATAAGGGCTTTGTAGGTATACCATGGTGTTGCTACGAAGGCACCTATATAGGAAGTAGTAATGACTTCGAGCTTTGCTTGGTCGCTACTCTACATGTGATTCCCTATATCTTAGTGGTAAAGTCTCACTTGTGTAGCCTCACTTGTGCGGTGTCATGAGGATATAGTCCTAGTGTGTACCTATGTTGTATCTTTTATTTCATTGAGCAATATAAGAGTATACCTTGCTCTCATATATCATGTTACCGTTCTATGTTATATTGAGTGAGTGATTGAGTGCAGGCTTCTTTTTACATCCACACTTTGAACCCTTGCTCCTTATTCTTCCTTTTGGCTACCTACTCCAGATGGAATCCAACAGGCTTGGCATACCTTCAAAATGTCTCTGTAATTCGACTACTTTTTCTTCTTAAGCTTCTCTCCATTCTTGACCTCGACTCTTTTTCTTGTCTTTAACCCCAATAGCAAGGTTGGTTTTATTCATTGCATTGTCTCCCTTGGTGTTGTTGGAAGTTGTGCCTTAGCTTTGGGTGGTATGCTAAGGGGAGTTGCATTTAGACTCCAGGGTTATTATTGCAGGCAAGCCTTGTTTTGCCATTGGGTGTTAGTTGTATTGCAGGGAAGCTATGTCTCGCCTTCGGATGGTATGTCACATGGGGATGTTACGACATAGGTTATCATGACATGACTTTGGGACATTGAATCTTCTCTCTTGTTTCTATGAGTACTCCTAGACTCTGACTCTTGCTCAGAGTCTAGGATTACACTTGGTATCAAAGATGTAAACTACAAGAGGAGATAGATAGGTTGGTAGATAGATTCGCCCTAGAGGAAGCATCTAGAAAACACACACACACACACACACACACACACTCACACACACACACATAGAGTGAAGCTGTAGTAGGCAAGAAAAATGAGGTGGCAACCGAAGCATCTCGTAATAAGAAAAAGAGAAAAAAAAAGAAGGGACGAATGATGGAGAGGAGGGTAAGAGTTTAAGAGGCGACTATGGAAAGTTCAAGATGCTGCAATCTACTAAGTATAAAGGAGAGAGAGAGATTAATCTTAAGAGAAGTGAATCATAGAGGTAGATAAGTACTTGAAGTATGCCATGATAACTTAAGAGAGAGAGGGAGAGGTGACATCCATTTACCTCAAAGAGAATGTTGCTAGTTGGTACTTGTTGGAACAAGAGCAACATCGTACTATCTTCTCATGGGAGGAACTACAAGAGGAGTTGAAGGACTATTTCATCTCAAAGATGGAGAAATTTAAGGTTAGGGATGAGTGGAGAAACCTTAAGCAGGCATAAGGGAAGATGGAGGAGTATGCTACTAAGTATCAGTGATTAATGCTTGAACTCCCAAACATGGATATAGGCACTAAGCTACATGGATTCCTATTTGATATGTAGGAGTGGGCAAGAAGAGATATAGAGAGAAAAAAATCTAAGAGTCTAAGCGAGATTATGAGAATGGTTGAGAGACTAGTAGACTTGGAAAGGAGGATCACCCATGGGAACAAAACCAGGTTAAACACAAACCTCTCCACCAATACTTTGACCTCAAGATTAAATTCCTGAAGGGAACTTGCCTTTGAAACTAAAAGTTGGATCTTAGGAGTAACCCCAGCCATATCACAATCCACCTTGTTATTAAGGGGAGTATTTGGAAGGTAGAAAACAATCATTATAGACAAACTCCAAGTGTATCTTAGGGGTTAGGAGGATCAAATGCATCATGGTGGAGACTCTTAAGTCTTAGCCACAAGAGTTAGATGTTTCAAGTGCGGCATCCCACACTATTAGAATAGATGCTCCATGGAAGACACATCGCCAAGTGGATTTAGAGTAGCATCTATGAGTGCAAATGGAGGAGATGAGCCATGACCCCTATGCATTCAAGAGATTTCAAATGGAAGTGAGGAGAAACAATATCATCCAAGAGTGGATATAGTAGCAACTTATAACTTCATCACTCTAGAGTGTGTAGCAAAGCATGGATTGTGATTGACCAAGGTACTAAAAGGGTTAATAGTAACCTTTGCGCAAGGAGAAGTAAAAGAAGTGAAATAAGTATCCATGGTCCAAGTGGAAGTAAGAAAATGGAAGATTAAGCTCAACTTCTTAGTGATCCCTATGGATGACTTGAAAGTCATTTTGGGCCTTGAGTTTTCATTTGGATTAAAAACCTTCAATAAATGCACTTTTGTTAATCACAAGATTAAGAAAATGACTAAAGTGAGTTTGCTATGTGTGCAAGAATATGGTATTATTGTCTCATTTTTGGAGATAATAGAGTACTTTGTAATTCTCTCATTTTTTAAAGCCAAAATCTCCAAAGTTGGACATGTTTTGGTAGTTTCGAAGTTCTTATTTACTTATAAAATTTGAACAAGGACATAATAAAGTTAATAATGACTTTTTTGAAAGTCGAGAACTTTTAATATTTTTTTGGCACTCAATATATTTTTATTAGTCTTTTTAATATTGATTTTTAGTTCATTCACCTTTGTCGTTGAGGCTTTTTTCTTTGCGAATTAAATTTGTGTATGATATTCACAAGGCATCCTTCTCATTTAGTAAACTCTTATACTATCGATAGTCGAGGAGCTGAGGAAAATTGGGAGTAAAAAACCTTTAGCATAAATGACTAGGTTACTATGTTGTCCTCTTATAAGTGCTCTCATAAGATGAAAATAAAAAAACGAGAGGATATAAAACATCATTGAAAGGGACATATCATTACTTTCAAAATTATACTTAAAGGACAGCCTGTCAAAATGCAATATGTTTACATAGCATATGCACTTGCCTCCAAATGAACATGTTTTTCAGCAAACATGTTGTAAGTCTTTAGTTAATACCATATGTAATGTTTTTTTAATTTAAACAAATACTAATAACGAAATCTTGGTTGTAGACATATTTCGATTAATAAGTACTGAATGGCAACTTGTGGAAAGCTTAAGTGGAATCTTTATTGCAATTCATAAGGTGTTTGCAGACACATTATCTATACTAATGAAACCATGGGTTCTTTTAGCGAGAGTAGGGTTTTTATATATTATGCATAGTATATGGTTCCCTCTAGAGCAAGTATATATAGACGTATTGAGGATTTGCCATTGCTAAGTCATTCATCTTTAAATTCAGAGATTTTTGATAAGGTAATGATGCATAGTTTTAAATTCAAAATATGTCAGGATATTCTAAAAGTCTATGACGACTAGAAGGATCTCAAGAAGAATACGTCTATCATGGTTTATACCCTTGTATCTCTTTGTTGTGTGCTTCAAAATAGTACATTTACAAAGGACAAAGGTATCTTGGCTAAGTAGACATTTTATAGAGGAGGAACTAGAGAACATTATAGGAATGCTTTGAAAATCTAGAGAGTATGACCATAAGGACGATACCATGAGGTGTATTGTGTGTCCCCAATCCCTATATTTGTCTTACAACATTGCACGACAAACTCTTATTTTGGGCTTTGATTATATGAGATACAAACTTAAACTAGGCATTTGGATTCCCTTGGATTTTGATATAGATTACATGTCAGATGCACGTCATGATACATGAAGAAGAAACAGAGGTAAATCTTACTTTGAATTGGAGTCTAAAGGATGTAAGGGATAGTTGGTATACTAAAAAAGAGTCCCTAAAAAAATAAACAGTATGAAAGAGACTTACATTCACTTTATCTATCTTGAGTATGTTTAAATTTATTGTCCTATAGACATTTGAAATCACTCTCCATCTAGAAGTATGTGCATTACTTTGCAATGGTGCTTTTTATTGGAGAAAGTTATATGGTTTTTCAGGCTCAGCAATATTCTCATATGTCGTGTCCAAGAAGATAGTCACAAGCCAGTCAACACTACAAATGGAAACTTGTAACTAAAATAGACAATCAAATAAAATGAACAATTAACAAAAGAGCAAGCAACATTCTATTTAACGCATATTTTTGCTTGGCCATGGATACCACTTAGAGAGTTTACGAGGATAATTTCTCTGGTGAGTACATCAATATATATAAGACTTTAATGTTCTTATAAGGTAAAACATTGGTAAGAAATAAATATAACAAAAAAGCATATATTAATCCTTTTAAAAAATCATATATAGGTAGTTTATGATGAAATCAAAAGATTTAAAAAACATTGCTATGTTTAAATCAGATTTCAAAAATAATTCCATTGATAACAATGGATCAACAATAGATATACTTTTAGAGATATCTTGGCTAAGAGAAGCAATTAACACCCTAAAGCCAATAGCAAAAATAAAGGAATGTTATTTATAATCAACATCACAATCATTCAATATACTAAAAATTTTGAGGATTAAAATGCCTTACCTTATGTAACAATAAACTATATAATTTAACAGTTGCATATTTTTTTTCACTAGTATGGACTTGTTCTCAAGAGATATGCTAAGATAGTCATTTTCCTCAGACTAAGTGCAAGAAACATTGACAACTATTTGTTTGTACACCTCACCCATCCTTATTAATAGAGCCAAGCAAAGTGATTTTTCTCTTGTAAACACCATCCTTGGTTTCTATGACCTCTTGTGTTTTTTCTTCTTGGACTTAATGGGATGCATTTCTTGTTGGGGTGTGTCATATCCTCAATCTTTGACCCTTTCACTTTTGTAGATAATTTTGGGGGAATGTTAAGGATCTCAAAGGCTTTTTTTATTAGTAGTGGACAAGGACCTCAATACCTTATCGAACCTATTCCTAATTTTGCTAACGATACTAAAATCTTTGTTCATCAAGGTGATCCTATGAGCATGAGTAGGAACAATGTAAGCATAATTCATAAAGTCAATAACGAAATCTTCAGTTGCCTCTTGAAGAAAGAATCATTGCAAATCTCCATTTCTTTTGAAGGCCAAATTTAGTTGTCAATCTTGATAATCTATCAAAAATATCCTTGACAACTCTGATAAAAGCTGTCTTTGGAATGACATGCTGTGTAGCTCTTTGGGCATTCCTTATCTTATTAAAATACTTCTGCATATAGTAAAACCTAGATATTTTTCTCCTTGACTTGGAAGACTCACTTTCTTGAGCAAAAGAGGGTCTAGCTTGATCTGTTGGCTTATTAGATGCTCTAGGGAAGGTTGGAACCTTGACTAGAGGAGGAGAAAAATGTATAGTAAGATTATAGGGTTGGCCATTAACCACATGGACCTTGCCTTGGGCAGGAGGAGAAGACATAGTCTCTACACGATTGCTTTGATTGCATAGTAGGAGATTGGAAAAAACCAGGGAGAGGAAGGAGCTCAGGAGGAATAGTCTATGGAACCTCTAATGGCATTGCCTCTTGTTCACTAATCTTGCTCTCCATATAAACTTTCCTTACTGTCTGCTTTGTCCTTGCCATCAATGTCTCATAGAAAATGATAGAAAGAGCAAACAAAAACTATTCGACTAGGGGCGTACTATGGAGGACCTGCCAAGTAGGAGCCAACACACACCGACTAGCAGCAATCCATCTCTGTGCTAAGGAGAGATTGTGCCACTTCATAGGCAGAGACACTGGTTGATACGACATGAGAGGCAGCAATTGGGAAGCTCAGAAGAAGCCATAATCACACCGTATCTTGGATTACTCATCGGGCACTAGTCGATATGACATGAGAGGTAAGGTTGGGAAGCTTTGTAGGACTTGTCTTTGTGTCGTTTTGTGGATGACACACCATACCGACCAATACAACACAAGAGGTAATGGTTCAAATGTTTCGAAGGAGTCATAGTTGCATTGTTTTGTGGTTTGACTCACCAGGGGCATTGGCCAATACAACGCGAGAGGCAAGGTTGGGAAGCTTCGTATGACTTCTTTTCACGCTGTTTTGTGGATGACACACTAGGCCTTGGCCGATACAACATGAGACACAATGATTTGGATGTTTCGAAAGAGGCACAGTTATGCCATTTTGTGGTTTGACTCACCAGGCATGATACAGTGTGAGAGGCAAGGTTGGGAAGCTCCATATGAGGACTCTTCATGTCGTTTTGTGGATACGGTGCGAGAGGCAATGGTTGGGATGTTTTGAAGGAGGCCTCCTCGTGTTGTGTCCTAGATGACTCATCGGGCACGCCTCTTCCCAACCCTCAATCACGGTGTTGCTGGATGACTAAAACAAGCCATGTAAGTAGGGTTCTTGGACTATCTCCAATCATAGAGGTCTCTATCTTAGTATGACTCCTAGACTTTCTTCTTTAGAATGGTATGGAGCTATCTTACTATGCAATTACAAATGATATTTTCAACCATGATTGGGATACTGATAATGTAGTGAATTCTCACAAATTTTTTTGTGTGGAGAACTTTACTAAGTTTGAAAGTCTAGCATTGCATGTGGTTGTTGAGAGTGGAAAAATACTGAATTTTTGACTGATTTTTGTTGTTTTTGAGGACCGAATGATTGATTTTTGATGGATTTAGAGTGATGTATGGTTGTAAATGGAAGCATTTGAGAGTGTTTTGGATAAAATTGATTATTTTTTGGAAGTTCATGATGATTTTTAGTGGAGATATGAAGCTCTGTGATGTTCTGGTAGGTTCTGTTGAGGTTCTGATTGGTTCTCATAACTCATACTCAAATCATTCCATACTATCAAAAACTGTTCAATAAGCTTCCAAAAAATCTCAATCAGAACTTTTGTACAAAAACTATTCAATAAGCTTGTTGATGTTACAAGATAGATTTTCTTGCAAGAGAATTCCCTTTTCCTTGGTGTTCCTCTTGGGGCTCCATGTTTTTGGTGCACAACTGGGGAAACTTGCCATCAACAAGCACCAAAAGAGATTGAAAATGAAGGAAATGGCATTGTCAAGAAGAGGAGAATTCAATAGATGTTTGCAAAGTTCCTTCTTCCACTGAAGAGTTGGAATTTCTCATTATCAAAGCCACTTTCCACAAGAAGTTCATCCCACAATGGCGGAAACATATCACCATCATGATGCATGCTCTAAGTGGTGGACTGTTTTCTTTTCTTGTTGAAGCAGCAGAAACTTGCATCTTGGTGGCAAACTGTTTGGGAACAAACTGAAGAGCAGAAACAGAGAGAATGACCATCCATGGAAGATTTGGCATTCATTGAGAAGTTTTCAGACATCATCAAGTGGGAGATTGTGAAGAAGCTTCAGGAGTCTTGGTCTGTGGAGGTTCACAAAGACAAGAAGGAAAAGAGTTGGAATTTGTTCGTGGATGCTCAATAGCAAGATACATGGGATGCTTGGTGCACTGACAATCTTCTGTTTGTCCAATTAGCAATCCACTGGAAGTTGGTAGACAGAGTGTTTTTTACAATATACACTGTTGAAACCCTCAGAAGTTGGCATTATTGTAATGATACAACAACAATCCTAAGAAGAATGAGTTTTGATACTTTCAGAACAGAATATCTTCCCCTTTGTAGTGGTTTGAAAGCTGAATTCAGAGATGTTGAAAAGAAGGAAGTAGAGGAGATGTTGGCTAGAGAATCCATCAGAGAGATTGAAGCCCTCTCTGATACTATCCTGTTGAGTTCAGACCAATTGGTTGAAGCCAACCCCCCGATGAATGATGCAATAAAGAGGCAAGCGTTAGAACGAGTCTAGAGGTACGTGAGAAGAGAGAAGGCATACATCAAAGTTGAGAACGAGCTCGTAGCAGAAGCCTCCTTTGACGCCTTAAAAGCACTCTTTACAGAAGTTCCCATGGCGACTCAGGGTCCCCTTCCTAGTCAGATTCGTCCTGGAAATATTGATGATGACAGGCCAGCAAATGTTGTCCCATTGCCAGTTTTAAAGGGAGAGTTGGTAGCATGTGTGGCTAACAATGCCAGAACCCCTGAGCATTGGTTAGCAATATTCCCTGCCACTTTCAAGGGTGCGGCGTTTCAATGGTATGAGAGACAAGCAGCAGGAACTTTTGGCACATGGAACGACCTAAAGTTGGCCTTCCTCACTAAATTCAGGCGTGAAGGTTTTGAAGAGCGGATGCGAGAGGAGTTCATGAACCTAAGTCAGTCCTCTGGAGAAAGAGTAGAAGCTTATGTCTCGCGAATGGAATCCATCCTGAAGAGATGGACTAACCATCATTTGGATGAAAGAATCCAAAAAGGAGTGTTTCTTAGGGTCCTATAACCAGAAGTTCGTAAGTTCATGGAATTGAGAAGACCAGTCAATCTGCAAGCTGCAGTGGAAGGTGTAAGATTGTATAACGAAGTTGAAGCAAGGTTGTCAATGACTCCAGGAAGAGGAGTCTTACCTCCTCCCATGCCTGGAATAGTATATCCACCAAATGCAATCCCAGGGACAGTTTTCTACCCCTATCCCTAGATGCAAACAATGCCACAGTATAATGCACCTAATCCACAGTGGTCACCGTAGACGACAATGCCTCGAATGATAGTTCAACCACAACAACAATGGCCTCAAACAGTTCCTCCAATGGCGAATCAACAACAGTGGAACCCTACAAATTGGAATCAATAACCCCAAGTCTCAACAGGAGCTCTGAATCAGAGCCAGAACAGAGGACCCTTTGGATCGACCCAACCAGTGTATGCAGTAATTACAGAAGCTTCCCAAAACCCTACTACAAGTACTTCAGAAGGTGAATATCTGAAGGACTACTTATCCAACTCAGTTGCAAGTATCAAGAAAGAGCTTCTAGATGTGATTATAGAGCAGCTACAAATGCTGAAGGTGAATACCACCAATATATCCACTCCTGTGGGAGCTGGAAGAGATGTGATGCGCTCTAATACATGGTGCGGAAAGTGCTATCAAGCGGGATATTTAGCCACTGAATGTACCCAAAAACCAACCATTCCTGGATCCTTCTGTTCCTACTGTTTGCAGAAGAACCATACAGAGGATATTTGCTCTTTGAAAGAGATGCATGAACGAAGACAGAAGGATGAAAATGCAAGATTTAACTTGCTGGAATCCAAAATGGCAACATAGGGTATTGGACCAAAGCCTAGGGAATTTGGTCCTAATTTTGGTCCAAGGAGGTTTCCCTCTCAAAGTTACAGAGGATGACAGTCTGGTGGTGGTCAGAGAATAGAGGTAGAATGTTATAGGTGTGGAGAAAAGGGACATATCTCCACAAATTGCCCAAACCCTAGACGATTTGTGGATTACAAGCCCTTATGCAGCCGATGCAAAGGTGAAGGCCACACTGCAAAGGACTGTCCAAGTCCAGCCCCTGTAAAGGCCAATGCCATTGATAGCCATTAGAAGGTACAAGAGGCTGCTTCCAATTTGGTAGAGTTGGAAGTTGCTGCTGTTACGCGCACCAAGAAGAAGGAACTAGTGGTTCAGAACGAAAATGATTCTCTTGCCAAGACTGTGAAGTTCAACCTACCTACAGAGGGACAGAGCAGTACAGAACAGAACAGTGCAGTACAGAGCACTACAGTGCCACAGAGAGTTACAAAGATAGTCCCAGAGACGGGACCAGAGGCCCAGGAGATAGATGATACAGAAGCACTTCCAGAAACAGAGGAAGTGCCGATGCTGCAATTGTTAGAAGAAAAAGGAAAGATGAAAATGGGTATAGCCCCATTTCCTAGCCGACTGAAAAAGCCTGTGGATCCTATCAAAGTTAATGACTTGGTCAAAGACCTAGACACTTTTAAACCAAACTTAACATTCTGACAGTTGCTGATGTTGTCTCCCAGCTACCAAAAGAAATTTAAAAGCATTTTGACAAGAAGACGTGGACTAAGGATCGCTCCTTCAACAGCGACCAAGACCAATAAGGCCCCCGAGCCTGTAAAGGAAGTAGATGTGGCTAATGCCTTCCTAGATCCTGGAACCCCAGAGATTAGTGTATGGATAGAAGGATGCTTTATTTCAGATGCATTGATTGATGGAGGCTCATCAGTAAACATAATGATAGATGTGACAATGAAGGACTTAGGGTTGCAAGGAATTCAACCTACACAGACCTTGAATTAAATACTCTCTCTTACTAAATAAAATGTGATATTCTTTTCTCTCCATGCCTTCTTTATTACTTGAACAAGATTTGTAATCAAATATTTGAACACTTCTAGATATGTGTATGTTGTCTTTTGTTGCTTGAGGAGATTTAGAAAGTGTCTCTAAACCTCCATCCTTAAAAATGCAAGTCATGGTGTGTTTACAATGTTTGTCATTATCCCACACATATCTCTCCAATACTCCTTAGTAATGCTTACATGTTTTCTTGTATGGTTTCTTGAAAAAGTGTCTAGCTTTTGAGTCTCCCATTGAGACATTAGCCAAGACATCTCTTGTTTTCCCTGAAAGTGTTGGGTCTTTTCTTAAGTGAACTTGACCTCCCTGAAAACCCATTTTCAAGAGTAATGCCTTACATTTGTCAAATTGAATACACTCATCTGATAAAACAGGGGCTTAATTGAGTATGCATAGTTGAGATGCAACCTGAGAAGTTTGTTAATTATTCTAATCTTTACATGCAAAGTATAAATACGAACATTTCTAAGCGGAATTGAAAGAATGGGATCCCATATGTCTTCAATGTTTTTAAATTCACTCAAATCTATAGAGTCCGTAGTTGGGACTCTTCTTGCAAGGTACAAGTTGCTCCAATCTTTAGATCCAACAATTTTCATGCAATAAACACAATGATATTTTACATTTGGCTCATTGCATATTCCAAGCATACATTTGATAGCTTTTAAGTCAGCACTTACATGCCATTCCACATTAAAAATACCAACCCTATCAACCACCAACATTTCTCCTTCAATTTGAGAGTTAATAATGTTTGGAATACCTATATGAGTGAACAACCATTTCAATGTTTGATGATTCTCAATTGGTACTTGAGCTGTACAAACTCTCTAAATCTCCATCTTGGACTAGAACTTATGCACTAATGCTTGACCCCCACCATCGTTGTGATCCAATACCCTGTTCATGATGTAAATGTTGACTCTTTTCATCTTTTGTCCTTTTTGAATATGTGCTTCATCTAACTTCAAAGAAAACTTCAAAACATCGTGACATTCCCCTACCGTGAGTCTATACATGTGGACCATTGCAATATGCACTCGTCTTAGATTAACCCATATATTGTTAAATGCATTGTATTAAAAAAAATATATATATATTTGGCTTTTCATATGGCATAGACCCTTCAATATGAATGTATTCCCCAAAAACATGTGAAATCTTATGATTCATAGCAATCCTTGCAATTGATACTACAAGGGCCCAAGGCAAACCAAATGTACTTATTTTATTAAATTTAAGATTTTTAAATCGTAATCTAGAGATAGCATGATAGCCTTTTTGACTAATACCCATAGTACCACATGTCTCTACAATTTCATTTGGTTTTATTGTGTGCTTTAAGTCCTTTACCAATTCTTTGAGAGTTGAGCCTCTCAAATCTACATTCTTAGGTGATTTAAGAATCCTTAAAATATATTTCTTATTCATGGTCTCTTTTAAAAGATTGATTCTCTCGTTACTCTCTCAGATATTAATGCCCGATATGTTGGAAACATATTTCTTTACAAGATTTAGTCTTATTTTCTTTACTCACACACAAGCTAGTTATTTTAATGGTCTCTTTCTCTCTCTGAATCCTGTTAGAGTTTCCTTCAAGTGGGTTAGCTTGTCTTGTAATGACTTATTAGTTTTTCAAAATATCAATCTTATCCACTCGTTAGCTTAAAAATGCATGTTTGTGCAATTAATACTGTTTATCTCATTTCATGCATTTGAACCATGTATGTGCAATATGCAAAGCATAAACTTGTACAATTCTCCAACATATCTTACGTAGTCATGAATAATTAAAAAAAAAAGGTTCACTTGTAGAAGTGTCATTGGGATAAATATTTTCATCCACCCACAAATCTATATGGTTCTTTCCTAGTATTTGCAATCTATTAGCCTCCATATCATCTATTAGCAGTTGATGATGTATACTTCTCCAAGATGTATAAATCACATCTAGTTGAATGGTAAGTTTTTACTTGTATATGCTTTTATCTATATTACTTGAAGAGGTATTGCTTAACATTTTAGCAAATCAACTACAAATGAATCTCACAATGATAAGAAAGTGAGTGCAAAGAAGAGAATAGTGAAAGAGAATAAACGAGAACGACGAAAGAGAATGATGTGTGAAAAGAAGATGTTGAAGCAAATAAATGTGATTTTTGTGCATATATCTAAAAAATATAAAGTCTCCTAAGTTTTAAGACAAAAACAGTCGAAAAGGTGACCCTAACATAAATTAAAAGTTAAGGGCAATTAATAGTTGGCCCCTTCAAAGAACCAAATATTTTCTTATTAATCATATATGAGCAACCAAATTTGGTGGTTTCATTCTTTCAAAATCTCAACTAATTAGCATCTTAACCGTTTTCTTACAAGTGCATTTTTTGAAGCATTTTTTGTCTTAATGTATTATGACAAGTATGGGAAAGGAGTCAATGCGATGCTACTAGATATGAAAGGAGTAGGAGTTCCATGTGAGATAATGCAACTCCCAAAATAGATCACCGATCAAAGTGCAAATGAAGAAAATCAAACCATATTGGGCCTTGAGTTGTATGATAAGTATGCTATTGCAATGTTTGGAAAAGGAGTCAATGAGATTTTACAAGATATGCAAGGAGGAGTAGGAGTCCCATATGAGAGACTGCAACTCCCACGTTCTCTTTATGATATGGTAGAGTCCTGTGATTATCATTGATCAAAGTGTAAATGAAGGAAAGAAAACCAGGAGCCTCTTGCCAAGCCCAAAGCATTAGGAAAAAAATGAACTCACAAATGGGCCCTTAAAAATAATATAGTTTAAGATGTGGGCCTTTTGGATTGTCCAATAGGAAGGCTAGATGTTGACATCCATGGAGGGTGAATCTTCTCTCTCCAAATCTTGGGTTTTCTATTAAAAAAAGGACTAGTGGGGGATTCAAAAAAAGGGAGATGAATAGTACACAAAATTTGAGTTTCTCTCACCTTGTATTTTTCCCTTTTTTTGGAGAATTTTCAATTTTGTTTTTTTTCCCTCTCATGAAATCATTTTGACCCAAAAGTTGAGCAACAGACCACTTTCCCTCTCTTCTCTATACTCGTGAATTTTTGTCTCCATTGAAGCTCCCTGCTAAAAATAATTCGAGTTTTGAGAGTTTTGCTTATCTCTACACTTTCTTCTCCAGGCAGCTCCAGATTTTGGGCAAAACATAGGTGCCCATCTCTCTTTGCATTTTTTCTTGTTTGCTATTTTCAATAGGGTTTGGCAGAGGTTGTTTGGGGGAGGAGATAGAGGTGCTCATCTCTCTCTCTTTCTCTCTCTCTCTATGTGTTGTTTCTCTTTTATGTTGTGTTTTCAATAGAATTTGATGTTGGTACTAATTGTTGTTTTCTTGTAGAGTTTATTTGGAGCAAGAGGAAAAGGTGTTAATATCTCTCTCTTTGTTTTTTTTTTTTTTTGCTGATATCTTTTCAATACAACATAATGTTAGTTCTAAACCTTGTTGCTGTTTTATTGTAGATATAATTTTGGGTGACATTGCATAAGTGCTCATCTCTCTCTCCCTCTCTCTTTCTCTCTCTGTGTTTCCTATTCTCTACTGTTTTTTCAGTATATATTTATGTAAATACTAACTCTTGCTATTGTCTTTTGCAGAGATCAATTTGGGCAAGATTGGATAAGTTCTCATTTCTTTCTCTTTCCTACGTACTCACACACACTCTCTTTCTTCCTCTTTGTATTTTTCCTTTCCTACTATCTTTACAATAGGGCTTGATGCTAGTTCTAACTTAAGGATCAATTGTTGTTGCAGCACTTAACACAAGGTAGAGCAAGATTTTGTAGCTCAATTTACAGGTAAATTTGCCATATTTTGTGACACCAAAATTTATTCGTTTAATTAGTGACTTTTATGTTTGATGGAATTGATGTTTTCTTATGTCCATCATTTGCAATGGGTTTTTATAAGCAAGGATTCAATCTTATCTTTAGCAGATCAGCTTATAGGTAAATTGGCCCTGTTTTGTATTGCTTCTATTCATGCAGTTATCTAGATATTCTTTGCTAAAAGGGATTCATGCAAGTATTTTTGTTAAAAGGGATTCATGCATGTATTTTTTTGTACATGCATGTACTGTACAAGGTTTAGGTGAAGCACATAAATCTCGATCGACTATTTTAATGTGGTGAGTGATTCCTTTATGCTGGATGATATAAATTTATTGGAAGTCGATGGTTCAAAAATCCTCTGTTGTATTGGTCCTATGTGTCCATTCAGATCTCCATGCCAATTGGCAATGATCCATGAAACTCTTGTATCATATGATATAACACACAATGTGTTGAGTCTTAGAATATCTCAGATGTCAATCCAATGTGCCTATTAAGATTTGCATGCCATGTGGCTGCTATCCTTGTAACATCTACTCTATAATACCCACATTTCATATAATATATTGTGTCTAATCAGACTCTTATTCATTATAATAAAATTTATTTTGGCAAAATTCTCTGAGTATTCATGTGCTATTCTTTTCATTATATTTTATGTAAATGGTATAATTAAAGTGATGCCTTGAAATTGAATCTATAATTTGTGTCGATGTACATATCCACATGCATTTTGATATCGATGTTTATGTCTGTTTATAAAAGTGTAAACATCTCTTAATGCCATGTTGATTTGTATGGTATATTGGTGATTACTAGACAGACTTAAAATGCTTATTATTTAGGGATTAATACATATTTCTTTACATCTAATGCATAGGTTATAATGCTTGAGAAAGGAACAAGCATTCTCTCGATAGAAGTACGTAACATAAAAGATGAAGAATGGAATTGGATCACTGATACGTATCATTGCTCGTCTTGGGTACACATGCATCCAAGTATGAAGGGAGCTTTCAGGGTGAAAGCATATGCAATTGCAGATCTATTAAAGCACTGGAAGGGTAAAATTTTAGCTCTTAGACAAAGGAATGCTGATTCTCACCTTGTAACAAAGGCCTTTGTACAACATATATTCATGCAAAAACAAATACATATTGTGTCCACTGTTTCCTTTCAATGAAACATTGCAAGCAGTAAGTATTTGCAACTCATTGAGAATGAGAAATTTTATGATATCTATGTAACAACTTGTCTCGTATTTATAGAAGTATACTCTTTGGATTGCTGTGAGTGGCAAAATGTTGAGAGTTTCACAGGTTCTTTTAAGTGTTACCACCTTAAAATTGGTATATTGCTCTTTGAGGGGCGTAAAGCTAAGAAGCTCGCAGAGGATCTTGTTTTTTTCTATGACTCCAAGTACATATTGCCCAAGGGGGGTCGACAATATGGAACCCTTGAGTCTATACACATATCGAATCTCAATAGCATAGAATTGCCATTGTGTAGTAGCGACATTTTACACATGTGTAGCACAAAAATTTCAGCAGACATATTGAATTCTATGGAGTCAAGCACCGGCTCAAAGAATGTACATCTAAGTTGGTTCATACTGATTGCAATTTTTGCACACATGTTCAAGGAATGTAAGGGTTTGAGACGTACCAAAAGCACGTACGTTATAAAAAGTGCATCAGAGTATTATGTAACAAGGATTTTAGGCAAAACTTGGATATAAAAAATGACTCACAGTCCTGACACAGTGGAGTATCGAGTCACAACAAGGGACATGGCTTTCAAGTAAATTTTTTCTCTCTTAGTTGACTATTATCTTACTTTGGGATGAATCGACTAACTTTCCATTTCAATTATAGGTACTTTGTCACACGGCAAACTTTATGCCTAGTGTTCAAGTATCGTAGATGGAGGATGCTCAATGGTAAATGGTTGTGCCTTGATCAAGACATGCGTGAAAGTGCAGCTCTGGATGTTATTGTCATTTGTGAGGGCCATGAGCCCCAAGTGTTGCAAATGGAGGATGATTGGCCCTTGAGTATAATGCGCTGGGAAATTACAATGTTAATGCAGAATCCACTTGTTAGCTTCTATTTTAAACTAGATTGTAGGAAAATTTGAAGTCGAGCTGAGGATATTGTTACCAATGGAAAGTGTGTGGCTCCACATATTTTAGAAATTGTAGAGTCTCCTTAAAATCCCAACACCACAAGTTGTAAGATCCAACACCTATAAAATTTTGGACTTTTTTGGCCAATAGAATATTGTCGCTTGCAAACTTGTAATATTTAAAAATTATGGTATTTATGCAAAATCATACACTTGTTATATACTTTCCACATCAACACATTTACATATACAAGTAAACTTTACAAAGACATAAGTAAAGCCATAAGTAAATATCATATACGAACAACCCTTAATGGTTTAAAACTTAAGGTTTTTAAGGTAGAACTAGTTTAGTTTTTGTTTCATTGTTTCATTTCACACTTTCTCTCTTCATCTCTTTATATCCACCATATCCCTCCTACCTGCTATGATGGATGCTCTTGCACACTTTGATGAGTGGATCCACGAGACTATGTTTGCCAACTAGGGTGATAAGATATTTCAGGTTTTCTCTAAGAACTTCAACCTTGAAAGCGTACTCTCATCGTT
Organism: Lygodium microphyllum; assembly: GCF_053477565.2. NCBI lineage: Eukaryota > Viridiplantae > Streptophyta > Polypodiopsida > Schizaeales > Lygodiaceae > Lygodium > Lygodium microphyllum. Next base: position 144,342,265 of record NC_141145.1, read on the forward strand.
GGATCCCCCCCTTTAGGTTTTGGAAGACTTTGTGAGCACCATCGCTACTTGCACATACTCCATCAAAGGATCCGACATGACTTGGGTGCCTCTGGAACAGTTCATGGTATTTCAGGTAGGGAAGAATCACCAAAAAGTGGTGAATAGGTGTCTGGCCCATGTGGATCCTTCGCACAAAGTATGCACTGTTCCCATGGGCAATGCACTAGGTACAACACCTTTGGATCTTGTGGAGTGTGATTGCACATTGGCAATTTACCTACACCCTTAGAGAGGAGAAAAGCGATGAAGATACAACTCCACAGGTTGTTGCTATCACATACACGGGAGAAGAACTGATTGAAGAGCTCATAAATGTTGAAGAGGAACATTGGGTGGTGGCAGAGCAAGGGTTGGCTCTCATGGTGCCATCTTCTTCGGAACAGCCACAAGTCAACAAACCCAACCTTGCCTCATTGACGCCCATTGAAGTAGATGGTGTACAATACTTGCTTCTATCAGATGTGCTGCAATACTTGGAAATGAGGGAAGAAGAGTTGTTTTCCATCCTAGTTAGGGAATTGATGGAAGACCTGATCGATTATGATTACATGGATGTGCATTTGACGATGGCAGAGATTGAATGATATGATGGCACAAGCTTAGATACAGTGAGTGCCATCATAGCAGCACAGGAGCATATTACCCCGGTTGAAAAAGATTACTTTGTGCCAGATGCTGAATTTGAAGCACTACAACATGATCTATTCGACCAAGGCCCCAGCTTCCTACCAAGGAGTTTGTAGATCCCTGTGCCCAAAGAGGGGCCTCGCTGACACACGAGGAAATGAAGATACAAGATGATCCAGAGAAGGTGAGATTTCTAACTACCATATATTTTTATGCAACAATGCTTGACGCTAGGATGCGTTGGGTCCCCCGGAGTCCACCGGTGAAATCTTGACAGAAAATGATGCCTGCATCAGTCTGCCCTGTCTGAAGTTTGGTGTTTGGGGCCACTTTCTGGAAGGTGCGTCGGGTCCCTCGACGAAATCTTGGCAAAAAATGATGCTTATAGTTGCCCTATCCGAAGTCTGGTGTTTGGGGCCACTTTCTAGCTCGTGCGTTCGGTCCCCCCAAGTCCACGAGTAAAATATTTATTGAATAGTGATGGTAAATACTTTCTAGCCCGTACGTTGGGTCTCCGAAGTTTGGCGGTCTGGGGCCACTTTCTCGGCTGGGACCACTTTTTGAGTAGAAAGCTATCTGGGACCACTTTCTGTTCAAAAAGCGGCCCCAGACGCCAAACTTTGGACAGGGGAGCAGTGTGGCTCCAGATGCCAAACTTTATAGATAGGGCAGCTGTAGGCATCATTTTTTGCCAAGATTTAATTGATGGACTCCGGGGACCCGATGCACCTACCTTCAAGTTTTGTCACTTTTTGATAACCCTAGGTTAGTCGCTGAATATATTGTTTGATTTGACTTTGTCATTCAGGACATATTGTATATAGATGAGTTTGCATCAAGGCAAGGAGGAGCTCGGCATGTGAATCGACGGAAGGATTCAACTCTGAAGGAGTACATTGGCAAAACTTGTTGCATAATTGGTGGTCTTCCATAAGAAGTGCTCACTAGGAGGACAAGAAATAATCATGAAAATTCAAGCTTTGACCAAGTTAGGACCTTTTCGAGCGATTCCTGTGACATCTAGCTTCGAGAAGGTGGTGCTAATCAAGTGGTCAAAGCTTCTTTACTTGTTTGACCAAATGTGTGGTGGAGCAATATGTGTGCTTGCTACATTAGGTGACCTTGCTAAAGTGTTAGATCCGCTTCTCTTGGAGAAAGAGCGAAAGGGGAAGTGCATCATTTTTGAAGCAAAGAAGGAACTTATATTTTCATCAGAAGCTGGCACCTCCTCTCCATCAATGAAAAGCCAAGGAACAATTGAGAGTTCTTATTGGCTATTGACTTTTTGTATCTACCATCACTATAAGCTATTGCATGTATTTTTCTTGATGAATATAAGATATTTTACTTTGTCCTTATAAATGGTTTTTTATTTTGTGAATGTGTATGGAAAAGTAAAAGAAGAAAAATAATTTAAGATGCATAAAAATGGAGGGAAAAAGAGCACTTACCTTGATATATTGTGCATTTGGATTATTGCATAATGCTACAAGACACATAAATGAGTAGAGAAAGTTTTTCTTTAGGTATATTTCCAAATAGCATTGGTAAATGAATAGATGCTTGCATTGGTATTTACACAAATACATATGCCAGTATATGTGATCCTATATAGTGATATGCATATTGGTACACATATTGATGCATATACCAATATGAATAATATTTCATATACTAGTGCATGTACTGGCATAAACGCCAACAATTCTACTGGTACATATACCAATGTCATGCCAAGAAACACTTGAACCATTAGAAATTAGGATCAAAATAGCCTTGATTTATTGTAATGATCATGATCCACCACCTCTATAAACATAAGAAGGAACCATAAAGCACCTCTTATACTATCATAACAATAAGAGCTAACACACATATTTTAGCATCAAATATTTTACAAGTTATGGGTCAACCATGCTATAGATAAAACAAATCTTGATAAAATGCTTGAAAGAGAGAAGGTGGAGGCTCCCCAAGAAAAACCAACTTGCACTATTCATTGTGAAATGCCTCCCTACAAACTTTGAAATACAATCACCAACCTTTTTTTAATAGCTGCTCTCTTCTAAAATCAATTATTCCATTGTGCAAAAGAGGCCATCACCTTGATGGTTGAATAATAACACACTTCATATCACGATAAGGCCTCCTTTCAACTACTAAAACCAACTCTTCCTAGAGCTACTACCACTAGCTGATATTAATGCAAGGTCTCTCTTAGGATACTAACTTAGTTGTGCAATATTGTTGTGCTCACAAGCCCAATGTTGGAACCACACACCCTTATTGTTTTGATGTCTACTCACACATACACATGAATCCAATGACTTAATGCGATATAATGAGAAAACTTACCAATACTTATGATGTTGTCATCTTTCACATAGCCAAACAGCACTCCATGACCCATGCATGCACTTGCTTTCTTGTCTCTTTACTTCTGTCATTGCCCATGTATGAGAGGAGTAACTAATGATAAGCTTGAGGGGATGAAGAGAAAAAGAGAGAGCCTTGTGCATCACATTCCTCACTCCCCCACTCTCTCAACTTCACACACTTGTGCTTGCACTCACAACTCACCAAGAAGATGGGGTGGAGAGTAGAAGAAAGTATGCAAGGGCTTCTCATCAACACAAGTCCCTCACCCTCACCCTCACCCTCACTCTATCCCTCACCACACACTCTCTATTTCAATAGCATTTAAGGATAAACAATAGTAAATAGATCATAAGTTTTCACACACATGAATAGCATCTCCCATTCTCTTTCATCATTTTTATAAATCATCTCTAGGCTTTCCACCCTTTTTGGGCATCTGGCCCACTCTTATAGCCTCTTCACTCGTCTTACATTGCATGCATTTTGGAATCTAGGTGCCACTAACTCAATTTCAATAAAAATGATTACAATTTGCAAGGAGTGACTTGAATCTCAATTTCACATTGAAATAGACATCTTTTGAAAAAAAAATCACAATATGTTGTAGCATTTTCATTAGAAAAAATCTATTACTCATAGTTTGGGAGTGTTTCCATCCTTCTTGTCCTTGGGGGTGTGTATATCTCATTGTGTAGTGCTCATGCTCATGTAAGTGTAATTAGGAGATGGATCTAGATCCAAGTAGGCTTTAGGCATTGTCCCACATTGATGACACAGTTAGGATATGGTTTATTGTATGGTGCAAGTCTCAAGGTGACAAGTTGTTTGAACAAGCCCAGGGTATCTTTCCCTTGATATTCCCTAAGGTTAGAAGGGCTAGGGGGTTAGAAGTGGAGTTAGCTGACCGAGACCACCAGATGTGCCTAACTTGAGGACCCCTAGGTATAGTGATCTTGTAGTGCACCTATCTAAATTGGAGCTTCTAATCTCTTTTATTTTTATATTTTATTTTTTAAAAAGTGACTTCATTCCTCTAGGAGTGGTTGCAAGGTGCATCTAAGATATCCACTGGCAAGCATATAGTCTTTCACTCCTTCTTATAGCTCAATGGAGGACTATGGATAGAATAGGTACCTAGGTACAAAAGGAAAATCAGCTATCCAAAATGTCTTCTAGAAATGGCACACATTAGAATGGGAAGATTGAGGTGTATAGGTGTAGTCAAATCATGACTACCACTCTATTTATTCTTGTGCTAAAGTCCAAGGAAAATGGAGGCTATCCATCTTCATAGGGTGTTGGGGCTTGCTCTAACAATTTCACCAAATTTCCAATATAGTTACATGTGATGATGGCAAGGTTGGGGCAATTGGTGAAGTTTCTGAGAAACATGTAGGAGGGTTGCAGGTCTCCTGGTTAGAACAAGTACAACTTTTCACATTCAAGGGTGTTGACATTGGGGATCTTGGGGAAGTTGTATTGTCCATGTTAAAACAAATTCTATATATTTTCATCTTGGGGATCTTGGGGAAGTTGTATTGTCCATGCTAAAACAAATTTTATATATTTTCATCTTATTTTTTGTCAATATTCCCCTCATCCCTTGTAGTGGAACCACAAATTAGTGCAAGTATATGCTTTGGTAGTTCCTCTTGTGAGTGGTGCGCAGATCGGACGCAGGTAGCTCATGTAGTGAATTCCCAAAGGTCCCCAAGAACAAAGTACTCTACTTTTTAGCACAAAAACCAATGTAAAAGCAAGCACGACATGAGACAAGAGACAAATTGGGTTCAATCTCCCCCATGCCTTGTGTGAGCGCTTCACAAAGCATGTATTTAACGTATATTTCCAATCTTTATGCTCAAAAATAGCCCAATTACAAAAATATGACAAGCTTTTAGCTTTTGAGTTTGCTTTCTACCAAAAATAAGAAAATAAAGCTAATGGACGGTGCCCATAGTGTTTGGCACGCCCGATCTCAATGTCCAAATAAAAATAACATATCCAGGCGCATAAGCGCATACAAAATAATAATAAATAATCGATGTCTCTATAGACATAATCAAAATATAGGCGTGGCGCCTATCAAAATATAGTCCAAAGATCGTAAACCCGCTAGACTCCAATGCTTTCCTCCGCCACTGCTGCTATCTCTACACATCAACTGAAGCATTCACAATCGTTAGTAAAATAACACAATTAAACCGACAAAAGTGAATACCTAGCAGTCTTCAGCTACATAAATAAATCAACTGGTTAGAAATAAATCCTAACCTTAATTTATTACGAGTGCGCACTCTAAACTCATAAACGTTTATTAATTTAATATGCATTTTGCGGAATCACCCGCTATGGAATCACCCATGTACACACTAAATTAATGAAACGCCCGAAAAGGACAGGCGTCCCCATCAACTTCTCGCACAAAGAATCCTCTTTGCGTATGAGCCCCGGTCATCTAAGTTTACGGAATCCACCGTAAAACCTCACGGAATCCACCGTGGAATATGCCTCCTGGCATCATACCCCCGGGGTGGGATAGCAATTGACCTCAATTGCTATTAGCTCAATGTGGAGCTAACAGAGTGGGGAAAGCATTTAGGTCTCTAGCGTGCATCCATTGTGCTTCTTCTACAGGATGGTTCTTAAATTTCACGAGATATCGAGAGTACCTTCGGCCAGTTCTAGTGATCATGTAATCAGTGTCTATGATGGCTTCTGGTTCAAGGATTTCAGTCTCTTCTTCTAGTAAAGGTGGGTTTTCATAGACAGGGTGGATAGGTAATTGTCCTCTAAATGGTCTCAATAAACTAATATGAAAGGTATTATGAATTTTCCAATGAGATGGCAGTTCTAACTTGAATGCATTGTCATTAATCTTATGAATGATTCTAAATGGTCCGTAGAATCTAGGGGCTAATTTGACAACTAGATGTCTATCTACACTTTGCAGTCTACGCTTTTCTATTCTAAGCCAAACATAATCATCAACTTTGAAATTCATGGCTTGTCTTTTCTTGTTGGCTTGTTTGGTATATGATTGTTGGGCTTTAGCAATCATATCCTTTACTTCATCAAAAATAGTGTTATGCATAACAGCAATATCATCGGCACTTTGTATTCTATTAGACAAAGATGCAACAGGTGTAGATAATCTATGTCCATAAATAACTTCAAAAGGTGCTTTCTTTGTAGATGTGTGCGGTGTATTATTGTAAGCAAACTGTAATAAATGTAAGTGAGTATCCCATGTCTGAGGTTTAGAGATAGTGTATGCACGTAAAAGATCTAAAATAGTGCTATTTGTGGCTTCTGTTTGTCCATTTGTTTCTGGATGAAATGCAGATGAAAAATCAATCTTTGTGCCTAGATTTGCAAACAGTGTAATCCAGAAATTATTACAAAATCTAGAATCTCTATCTGAAATAATCACTTTCGGCAATCCATGGTTAGTAAAAATAGTTTTCAAAAATAACTGTGCTGCTTGTGATGCTGTTAAAGTTTTCTTACATGCAATGAAATATGCTTGCTTACTAAATCTATCTACAATTGTCCAAATCATGTCATGGTTAGATTTAGTATTTGGTAAGCCAGTAATGAAATCCATAGATATATGTTCCCAAGGTTTAGATGGAATAGATAAAGGCATTAATAATCCATACTGTTTACCATGATGTCTTTTTATTCTTTGACAAATCAAACATTCAGAAACAAAATTAGACACATCTGCATCCATATGCGGCCAATAAAAATCTTCAGTTAACATGCGTAATGTAGAAATGATACCTCTATGACCTTGATATGGGGGACAATGAATTTCATTCAAAACAAAAGATCGGAATGGAATAGTAACACACAGTCTCTTTTCAAAGAACATGAATCCATCATTATATGACAATGAATCAACATGAATGAAATTATTTTGAACTAATTTTTGCCAATCAGAATGAAAAGTAATATCCTGGTGATATGTGTCTTTCATAGCAATCAAAGAATCAAAAGATATGATAGAAATGTTATGAATTGCAGGTCTTCTACTTAATGCATCGGCAACTACATTTTCTTTTCCAGGTTGGTATTGAATGATAGGATGGAAACTTTGAATGAATGAAGCCCATTTGATATGGCGGTCAGAAATTTGAGGTTGGCTAAGTAGATGTCTAATGCTTTGCTGGTCGGTCTTTATCATGAATTCTGAACCCATTAAATAATGCTTCCATTGTTTCAATGCTTGTACAACTGCTAAGAGTTCCTTGTCATAAGTGGAATATTTAAGCTCAGAGGGTTTCAGCTTAGAACTAGAATATGCTATTGGATGGTTGTCTTGCATTAGCACGGCTCCTATTCCTGATCCGCTAGCATCAGTCACAACTAAAAAGAATGGTCTATTAAAGTCAGGCAGTTGTAGGACAGGGGCATTGGTCAATGCATGTTTAAGTAAATCAAAGGATTTCTGCTGGTTTTCAGTCCATTGATAAACAATGCCTTTCTTAAGAAGTTTGGTCAATGGTAAAGCAAGTAATGAGAAATTACGTACAAACTTCCTATAGAAACTAGCAAGACCAAGGAATGAGCGTAATTCATGTACATTTTTAGGAATAGGCCAATGCAATATTGCGTCAATTTTCTTAGGATCAACTTTTATTCCTTCTTCTGATACAATATGACCTAGATATTCTATTTCTGTCTTAAAGAATTCACTCTTGTCAGGATTTGCAAACAATTGATTTTCTTTCAGTAATTGAAAAACTAATGATAAATGCTCATAATGCTCTTTTTCACTTTGACTGAACACTAAAATATCATCAAAGAAAACAATCACACAATACTGATATTTTAGAAAAATACGGTTCATCATTCTACTGAAAGTAGCAGGTGCATTAGTTAATCCAAATGGCATAACTAAGAATTCGTAATGGCCAAACTGTATCCTGAATGCAGTCTTAAATATGTCGGATCTATCTAACCTCACCTGATGATATCCAGATTTAAGGTCAATTTTACTAAATATAGAAGATCCTTGCAGTTTGTCCATAAGATCGTCAACTCTAGGTATAGGATACCTATTCTTTACAGTGATCTTGTTTAATGCTCGGTAGTCAATACACATCTGATAAGTATTATTCTTTTTCTTGACTAGGAGCACAGGTGCACCGAATGGGGAACTGCTAGGTCGAATTAAACCTCTATTTAGTAATTCTTCTACTTGACTCTGGATTTCTTTTTGCTCTATTTGATTGTGCCTATATGGGGCTTTGCAAGGTGGTTGTGTGCTAGGTATTAGGTCAATCTTATGGTCTTCTGGACGTGATGGAGGTAAACCTGGTGGTAGGTCTTCTGCAAAACAGTCCTTAAAATATGCAAGAAATTCCTTATGCCTAGGGTGCATATGAGTTTCTTTTGCGTGCAATTCATTCACCCAAATGAGATATGATTTAGTGTTCTTGCGTAGTGCACGTTTTGCTTGAGTATGCGAAAGCAGTGGAAACATATGAGATGCATGCATACCAAATAATGTAATAGATTTTCCTTGAAAATTAATATTCATTGTGTGTGTGGAATAATCTATATTGGGATTATGTTGGTGTCTCCATGGCATTCCTAGAATAATGTCGCTAGACTGTAATGGGACAACTAAGAAATTTCTTCTTTCAATATATGGACCAATTTGAATTTCTAAATTTTGAACTTCTTGTGTGCCATTGTACCTAGTACCTAAAAATGCAGCTTTTATGCGATAATGCGTAGGTACTGTATGCAATTTCAATTCCTTTACCAATTTTGCTGAAATAAAATCATGCGTACTACCGTCATCATGCAATATAATTCTTTCTTTTCCATGCACCATACATTTCATAGTCAACAATGAATGTAAAGTAGGCATACCTGGTAAAGTGTCAGAAGTAGTAGTAGGATCATCTTCTTCTTTAGTGAAATCCGGCATATCCTCATGCTCTTCTTCGTCCATAGCTCCAAGGTAATTGATATGTGCTGATGGCTTCTTTGAATGACAATTTGCTGCGAGATGGCCTGGCTGGTGACACTTGTAGCATACGATGGGCTTGGCTTTGGTCACATTATTTGCAATGGCTGGGAGTCTGGGTATATTTGGATTTGCTTGTTGGATAGGCTTAGGATTTGGATTGACAGTGGATGGTAATGCAGGTGGTTTAGGCCAATTCTTGCGGAAAGATGGTGATGAGAAACGACCTGGATTAAACCTTCTGAAATTGGAATTGAATTGTTTAGATCCATAATTACCGTTTGCTTGGAATGGCTGTGGTCGTCGATCTCTTCCACGTAACTTATCTTCAGTGTCGTGAGCTAAGGAGATGGCATCTTCAAGGGTAGCAGGCTTGAACATATTCACCTCAGCGTAGTAATGTCCAAGAAGTCCAGACATGTACTTCCGCTTATGGGTCGTCTCTGGTACGTCTTCAAGCATGCGTAGCTGTAAGAGTGCATTCCAAAAACGCTCTGTATACTGTGGAATAGGCTCACGGTCGCGTTGTTGAAGTAAATCCCATTGCTTGATAGCCTTCTCATGAAATTGCGGTGGTAGAAAATTTTGCATGAACTTCTTCTTGAAATCTTCCCATGTAGCAGGACATTCTATGCTCTTGCGGACGACAGTCCACCAAAGTGATGCTCTATCTATCAGATGATTAGTAACACACTTGATTTTATCTTTCTCAGGATAAGTTTCCTCATGGAAATAGTCATCAAACTGGCTAATGAATGATAAAACAGTCTTTCCTTCTCTTATGCCATTGAAAGTGCGAAACTTGAAACTTCGTTTACTTATCTTGGATTCCTTGCGAATGGTTTGTGCTTCAAGAGTGGCGTCGATGGTACGGCGAATCAGATCTTCAGCTTGGGGTTCTTCTTTATCAGTGGACGCTCCTTGTAGCTTTGTCAATTGCGCTTGCAAGGCTTGCCTAGCTCTTCGCTCTTCGTCCAATTGTAACATGATAAGATCCAGCTTTTGTTCCATGGTAGGCTCGGGTAGATCGTCTTCAGCCATAGGATCATCCATATGTGGGGTAGTCATCCTGTAAAACTCAACAAACCTTTCTCACTCAAAATCAGTTAGCGGGATGAGCGTAGCTCAAATTTGGGGTTACAAGGCTATGTATTTTTTTGGTATTTTCTTCTTCAATTTTCAGAAATTCTGAAATATTTCTGTCTCCGTTTGCTGAAAGTACTTCAACGAACTTGTAGATAGGTAAAACAGCTTGCTGCGAACAACTTTCCAGTTCAGAGTTTTTGCATACGAACAAGTCTTCTAGGAGTTTCAAGCGTTAGTCAGTTCTGATTTAGTCTGACTTGCAGAGTTGCAGACTTAGCAGACTTGCAGGGCTGTGAACTTGCTGGACTTAGGCCGACTTGCAGAACTTGCAGGACTTAATTCCACTTGACTTGCTGAACTTGTCTTCTGATGCACAGGACGCGGAGTTTGGTGACTTTGTTTATCCTGTGTGACTTGCAGAGCTTAACTTGGACTTAGATGATTAAGCTTTGAAAGCTTACTGCAGTCGTCGTGATTTTCGTGAAGGGGGGGGGGGCCGTTTTGACTGCGCACGATTTTCGGAGGTGTCTTCTTGCCAGTCGATTGACGATTTGAAGCTTTTTAAAGTTTCTTAAGCTTAAGACTAAGCTTTAAGCTCAAACTAAACTTGATTAGGAAATATCTTATCTGTAACTCCACGACTTCATGAAGGAAGTGTTTGAGTGGTCCTCCGCCGACAGAGAGTGGTCCTTCGCGATCTGACAGTGGAAATAGGGGTTCTTGATCGCCAGAAGTCTGCCTGTATCGACGGTTCGCGACGAGATTGACTGTAGAGGCCGTTTGTTCCTGGAGCTCCGCCTTCGCCCGAGATTGGTAGCGATTGGAAGCCCTTGATCTCTGCTCCGCTCTGATACCACTGGTGCGCAGATCGGACGCAGGTAGCTCATGTAGTGAATTCCCAAAGGTCCCCAGGAACAAAGTACTCTACTTTTTAGCACAAAAACCAATGTAAAAGCAAGCACGACATGAGACAAGAGACAAATTGGGTTCAATCTCCCCCATGCCTTGTGTGAGCGCTTCACAAAGCATGTATTTAATGTATATTTCCAATCTTTATGCTCAAAAATAGCCCAATTACAAAAATATGACAAGCTTTTAGCTTTTGAGTTTGCTTTCTACCAAAAATAAGAAAATAAAGCTAATGGACGGTGCCCATAGTGTCTGGCACGCCCGATCTCAATGTCCAAATAAAAATAACATATCCAGGCGCATAAGCGCATACAAAATAATAATAAATAATCGATGTCTCTATAGACATAATCAAAATATAGGCGTGGCGCCTATCAAAATATAGTCCAAAGATCGTAAACCCGCTAGACTCCAATGCTTTCCTCCGCCACTGCTGCTATCTCTACACATCAACTGAAGCATTCACAATCGTTAGTAAAATAACACAATTAAACCGACAAAAGTGAATACCTAGCAGTCTTCAGCTACATAAATAAATCAACTGGTTAGAAATAAATCCTAACCTTAATTTATTACGAGTGCGCACTCTAAACTCATAAACGTTTATTAATTTAATATGCATTTTGCGGAATCACCCGCTATGGAATCACCCATGTACACACTAAATTAATGAAACGCCCGAAAAGGACAGGCGTCCCCATCAACTTCTCGCACAAAGAATCCTCTTTGCGTATGAGCCCCGGTCATCTAAGTTTACGGAATCCACCGTAAAACCTCACGGAATCCACCGTGGAATATGCCTCCTGGCATCAGTGAGATCCAAGACATTAAAAGAAACATTTTGATTGGTGTCTTGATCTTACAATATAATGGAAATTTGAACCTCGAGGGGCTTACTACATGTAAATCTTTTCACATGCATTCACAACATATTTCAAAATACACTTATCTATAAAATTTTCCTAAAGAAAACACATTTCTTTTTTATTGAACTTGTGAAGAAACCCTTTATATTACACCTTATGTAAGTAAAGAAAATCTAAAAATAGTTTTTTAAAGATCCCTTATTTTGAACTGACATGATATGCTTACATATTTATGAGTGACCAACCCCCCTTCCTTTGAGAACTCACTTATTAACTTATGCTTGCTTAACTTATCATAAAACATTGATATTTAGATGCCAAATGAGGTTTAGATCTACCAAAAGTACTATGTAAATATTTTCCTTGAAACAAGTTGGATATGGAGATGTTTCATGATGGTTGAAATCCTTGAGGCACACATTGTTTCTCATTCCTTGATGTGTGATTGTTGTTGTTGACACTATGTGATCAATGTGATTTTTGGAGGGCACTTAGTACTTCTTCCTAGTGACTTGTTTTGAAGTGCTTATGATTTTTCATTGGTGTTTGTAGGTGACGAAAATTGATTGTTGAGATCTTAAGAAGGTTACTTGCATTGTCTCTTCTTGAATTCATGCTTGATATTCTGAGGCCTCTTTGACTTGGCATACGTGATGGTTTTACTTTTATGGGATGGCATACGTAATGGTGCTAGGGTTATGGATTTTTGTGTGATGATTAATTTTTAATAAATGAATTTGCATTTCAAGGTCCAAAGTCTACGTAACCACAAGCACCGTTTCAAACTTAATAAATTTTAAATAAAGGATAAGAAGGAACATCCGTTTTCTTTTAAAAGTTTATAACCTAATAAAATTTTATCTATTATTAATAACTTTATTAAAATGAATCCTTCATTATATTTAATTCCCCTACATTGCATATTCCCTTTTGTCAACATGATTAGTTCCTTTGAGATTTTCTATTTTTGTCTTGGTCATATGGGCAAATCGAGGGTACAGTATGTATTTTTATTTTTCTTTTCTGCCTGATACAGGGATTTATGGTGTCTGGTTATATTGCATCGCATGAAGCTTTTGGTCGCACGTGTGTAGAGGTCATGCCGGATTTTTTCTAGGATGTGGACTGCTTGGGGTTAATGATCAGTTGATTCAGTCTCGTTTTTCTTCACAGAGCCCTAATGTGCAGTCGGTTTCTTCTTTGTTCCATGAGAACTTAGCAGTTCTTCAAAGACAAGGTACATTATGCCCTTTGTTCCAGGCTAAAGTGAAAAGGCTTCAACCCAAAATGGATTTATTATGGTCTTCATTTGAGAAATTCCAGGAGTATGTTCCTCCAAATCACTCAGTTTTTGTGCACTATCAGCTACAAAAGTTGGCCTTCAATATTAAGCTCTCAACGATGGATGTAGACTCTCCTAGAGGATGGATGGAGTGGGGCATGGTCTTCTGACTTGATGATTGAAGTAGTCCGAATGGTTTTTAAAGACTCTATGACTTCAGATACAATACTAATATCTTATATGTATTTGAGAGGGGATTTACTGATTCCAAACAATGAAGATCTAGCTTGGTATGTTGGGGATGTGGTCCTTCAAGTTGCTTTGTATGTCATACATTTGGAGTTGTGGATAGATGAGATGTTTCAGAGTTATTCCTCCAAAGTGACTGAGTGCCCTGGAACTTTGTGGTGTACAATGATTGATTCTATGGTCCTGAATCAAAGATAGAATGAAGCCTTTATTCATGTGCATAACATTAAACAACTAAGGGTGGATCTTTTAGCCTATCTTTCCAAACAACATCCATTTGATTCCTCTTTCTTTGATGCTTATCATTGAACAATCCCCACCTTAGGTCTTTGCCTTAGGTCCATCAGTTTCAAGCTTATCTTATTATCAACAAATGGCCCATAGATATGATGCTTATCTATCCCTTTATAAATCCAACTCAACAGTTACCTCTTCTTTTTCAACTTCAAGGTGCCCCTCAAATTCTGATCTTTACTTACTATATTTTTATTGAAGATCTTTTTCCCTTCTCCGTCTTGTCCTTCACCATCTATACATAATCCTTCCACTTTTTCTACCTATCAATTAATACATTTTTTAATAGATTCTCCACTAAATTTTCAACAAATCCCTCTCTAGCTCATTCCTCATTTTATGATTTTACTTACCCATCTCTTCATCCTCTTTTACCAATTCCTCTTCCATCTCCTTCCACTTCTATTCCTCAGCCCCCTCAATTGGTTAGTGGATATGCACTGTTTGATCAAAAGATTCCTAGAAGAAGAGGATGGAGCTCAGCTGATTCTCTTACTGGACCTTAGATTAATTGGCCATTAATTCCAAGGGAGTGGACGATTGCCAGTCAAGCATATCGAAATTATCTTCATTTTTCTCAACAACATTTGATTCCTCTTTCTTATTATCAACAAATGGCCCATAGATATGATGCTTATCTATCCCTTTATAAATCCAACTCAACAGTTACCTCTTCTTTTTCAACTTCAAGGTGCCCCTCAAATTCCGATCTTTACTTACTATTTTTTTATTGAAGATATTTTTCCCTTCTCCGTCTTATCCTTCACCATCTATACATAATCCTTCCACTTTTTCTACCTATCAATTAACACATTTTTTAATAGATTCTCCACTAAATTTTCAACAAATCCCTCTCTAGCTCATTCCTCATTTTATGATTTTACTTACCCATCTCTTCATCCTCTTTTACCAATTCCTCTTCCATCTCCTTCCACTTCTATTCCTCAATCCCCTCAATTGGTTAGTGGATATGCAAGGCTTGATCAAAAAGATTCCTAGAAGAAGAGGATGGAGCTCAGCTGATTCTCTTACTGGACCTTAGATTAATTGGCCATTAATTCCAAGGGAGTGGATGATTGCCAGTCAAGCATATCGAAATTATCTTCATTTTTCTCAACAACATTCACAGTCTATAGATCCTTCAGTGAGATTGATGGCTCACTTTACTTGGTACCTAGTGTATATGCACAGGCATTCACATAATAATCTAAAGGCCATACCAAAGCTATGTATGAATGTAAATGTGAACATTGATTCCCAACAATTGGATATATTGTATTTTCATGCCCTTTGTTTGCCTAGCAGATACCTTGTCTTGCTAGAAAGGATGTGTTGCCTTCAAAATTTCCAAGAATCCTCCAAAAATTTTTGTGGATGAATCCTTATCCATGGACCATTTTCGCAATCACCAAGCCTTCAAAAGGGATCATCTTCATTGATACCTCTAGATGTATCTTTCATGATTCATAATGATATAACTCTTTTTGAGATGCCATTTAGATGGTTGTTTTGTGTTTGTGTTGTGTTAATCTATATGTGATTGGTTCATGGTGGTGGAATATTTGATTTGTTCAAGTGCTATATTTTTGGAGATTTGCAGTGACCGTGCTGGTGGGTGAATAACTCAAGATTCAAAGATGTAGAACGTATTATATCCTTTACAAATTTGTCATGATTTGTTGATAACATATGTTAATGGATAAAGGGTTTTCCTTTTGTTGTAGTAGATACAAGTTATAAGTTGGGGTCATGGTTGGATGGTTTATTGAAGATGCTAAAGAAGATCGAGTTGAGCTATTTGATGAACTTATAGTCCCTTTTTCTTAGGTCACGAGGACGCTCCCTTATTAAGTGTGGGGATATGTTGAATACTGAAATGATTTGATTTTTTGGTTGATTTTTGTTATTTTTGAGGGCTGAATGATTGGTTTTTTATGGATGTTGAATGATGTTTAGTTGTTTTGGAAGTGTTTGAGAGTGTTTTGGATGAGATTGGTTATGTTTTGGAAGCTCATGATAATTTGTCAATAGAGATATAAGGCTATGTATGTGGTTATTTGACAGGTTCTATTGAGGTTCTGATAGCTTTTGTTTAGCTTTTGTTTTGTTTTATTTTTCTTATGTATGGAAGCATAGAGTGATTGATGAAGTTTGAGGTTGTTTGAAAGCTTATTGAATGGTTTTTGATAGTTTGGAATGATTTTAGTATGAGTTATGTGGTTTTGATGCTTTCTGTTGACCTTCTATAATCCTCTGTTGAGCTTGTATAGAGCCTCTCTTTCTGTTCATATTCTGTTTTGTAAGCCTCTGTAAGTGTTCTATGGAATGCATGTGTGACTTTGGAAAATTGGTCTAGCCTTGGAAAGAGGTGAATGTAGGTTCAAAAGAGTTCAAGGAAGTGGAAGAAGTAGCTGCTGAAGACTTAAGAGAAGACTGGAGTGAAATGACTTTAGTGAGTTGTGAAGAGTCACTATGGTGGCTCTGGTGACCTTTCATATCAGACATACATATTGGGAAAGGGTATCTAAGACCAAACAAGGATTATTGTGTGAAATTATTGAGTATTGTAGTGAGGAGATGATGTACTATTGATAGAGGGAGAGAGAGAGAGAGAGAGTCTGAGATAGCCAATTCTATGCAAAACAATGTATCTATCTATGAGAGATTGTGAGAGGAAGCTATGGAATCTTTGAAGGTGAATCATATGTGATATCTTTCCATTCAAAGTGGAGTATTCTTTTGTATTTTCCATGTCTATCAAAGAATTCTATGAAGAATATAAAGAGCATGATAGATTTTGTTAAAGTTAAAGATGTGGGAGAATTGTTTTTATGAAGCTGCGTGAAGATTTCTTGTTCATGGTGTTCTTTTCCTTGTTGTGGACATATATAAAAGATGAAAGAGATGGTTGTTGATGATACAAGATAGATTTTCTTGTAGTAGAAACCATGTTTTCTTGGTGTTCCTTTTGGGCTCCATCTATGTGGTTAAAGGTGAGTTGTCAGACATAGTGACATAGAGAGAGAGAGAGAGAGAGAGAGAGAGAGAGAGAGAGAGAGAGAGAGAGAGAGAGAGAAATTCGAGAGAAAATTAATAATTGAGAGAGAGAGAGAGAGAGGGGAGGAAAAAATTAGAGGGAATTTTTTTGGAGAAAATATAAATTTGGAGAGAAAAGATAGAGATAGAGAGAGAAAGAGACTTATAAGGAGAAATTGAAGAGGAAAAAAATTGCGGGAGAGAGAAAGAGAGTGTGTATGTAAAAAGGGGGAGAGAGTAACAAAGAATAAATGAGGGGAAAAGGAAGAGAGAGAGAGTAACAAAGAAGAGAGTGTGTAGAGAGAGAGAAAGAGAGAGAATAATAATAATAATAATAATAATTTTAAAAAGATAATTAGGAGAGAGAATAAAAAAGTAGAGAGAAAAGAATGAAATGGAAAGATAGAGAAGAAAAAGAGAGAGAATATTATTATTAGTAAAAGGATAATGAAGAGAGAATTAAAAAGTTAGAGAGAGAAGAATGAAATGAAAAGATTGAGAGAGAGAGAGAGAGAGAGAGTGAAGGAATAAAATAGAGAGATAAAAAAGAAAAAAAATAAAAAATAGGAAAGGGAGAGAAAGAAAAAGAGAGGAGAGAGAAAAACAATGATAAAAGAGGAGAGAATAAAAAAGAGGAGAGAAAAAAAAAGGAAGAGAGAGAGAGAGGAAGAGAACAAAAGAAAAAAGAGGAGAGGGAGAGAGAAGGAAAAGAGAGGAGAGAGAAAAGCAATGACGAAAGAGGAGAAAAGAGAAAAAAGTGGGGAGTGAAGAAAATGAGAGAGAGAGAGGAGAGAGAAAAGAGGGGAAAGAAAAGTGAAAAGAGAAAATAAAAAAATAGAGAGAGGAATAAAAAAGAGAGAAGGTAAAAACAAGAGAGAGAAAATAAAAAAGAAAAAAGAAGGGGGAGAGAGGGCGAAAGAGGATAGAGAAAATCAAAGAAAAAAGAGGTGAGAGAAAAAAAAGGGAAGATAAAGGGGGAGGAGAGAGAGAGAAGAAAATAAAAAAGAAGAGAGAGAGAGAGAGGAGAAGAAGAAGAAGAAGAAGAAAGGAAAAAAGGGGGAGGAGAGAGAGAGAGAGAGATGAATAAACAAGAACGAAGGAGACAAACAAGAAATAGAAGAGAAAAAAGTAAAAGAGGAGGGAGAGAGAAGAAAGAAGAGGAAAAAGAAGAGAGAGAGAGAAGAAAAGAAAAAAGGAGAGAGAGAGAGAGAGAGAGAGAGAGGGAGGGAGGGAGGGAGGGAGGGAGGGAGGGAGGGAGGGAGGGAGAAATAAGAGAGAGAAAGAAAAAACAAGAAAGAGAGAAGAGACAAAGAAAAAGAGGAGAGGTAAAGAAAATATTGCTTTGTGGCTTGGGGGATAGCATTCCGCGTATGCGAAGCATGTAAGAAACACTACTGATTAGTTATTTAACAAGTTCTATTCCAAGTGTCAATTAATTATCACCTATTAATTAATATTGTTTGTGTCTACATTTACAAAAGGATTACACTCCAACCTCTGAGTGAGAGGCTTACACTCATGAAGTTGCAATGTGTAATATACTAGTTCTCACAGCAAGTCAAATAACTGGAAATTTATGAATTACACCATACTTGCAAAGAAATACAAGAAATACACCATGTTTGCAAGAAAGCAATAGCCAAGGTAGCTAGGCATGAAATAGTATTGCCATGGAAGGTTGAGAATCATAGATGTAAGCTGCAACATGAATACTCACCTCATGTTAAGGTGGGACATGGTATGCACCCCATATCTTGGTGGTTAAGAGTATGCACCTTCTTAGCTGGTTGGAGAAAGGAACCTCAAAGCATGTAATGCTTGAAATGGCAAAAAGATCCCTCACAAGTTATATCTCCATCTTTTATACTTAACCTTAGCCTACTCTAGACTAAGGTGACTTATGCTTTATTACACAATGGGTATTTAGATAGTGTAGCTTGACTTGAGACCATTTTCATTTCCAAGTGAAATAGGTAGTGATCTACTTAAACACTTACCTCATAAAATTTCAAACAAATATTACATTTAGTCCTCAAAGAGAGAGGCCCTAAAGGTAAAAATACTCTAAGATATGAAGGTTTGGTTGAATGTAATACCTAAAAGTAAGAATACTCTAATATGTCAAGGTTGAGTCAAATCTATACTATATTATTTGAGCTGTAGGTTCAAGCACTAAAGAGCTCCCGAACCTAGCTCCCATACTAGACCAAATTTGAATTGTTCATTAATAAATAGTGAAAAGGTGGTGATTGCTTATGATTGGGAGTAGATGGAAAGCTATGTAGCCTCTTTCCTCATATATATATATATATATATATATATATATATATATATATATATATATATATATATATATATATATATATCTCTCTCTCTCTCCAACAAAGGAGAAGAGGTACACATGCATGAGCAGCAAAGGGAGCTAAGGGAGTTGAGGCAACATGAGCAGAGATAGCACAAGCAAGTGAGTCCCTCTCTCTCTCTCTCTTCAACAGAGGGAGTTCTGACACCATTCAAGGTTAGATGTCCTTCTGAAGCGATATCAAATGATATATTGTATGCACCTTAGCTGAGTGGCTAAGGTACCAACAACTTTACATGATTTGAGTAAAGGTTGAGGGCATGTAGAGAGAGAGAGAGAGAGAGAGAGAGAGAGAGAGAGAGAGAGAGAGAGAGAGAGAGGTTCTCAATGCATCCCCTCCTTTCTTATGGCTTTTTTTGGACCTTTAGGCCACCATTTGTAGCAATATCATCAGCATCATTCTCCTTATGCTCTATTTTGAGTTGTGATAAAGACTATCCACTATACCTTGCCTCCTAGTTTCCTCTCATATGCCTACATTCCCTCCTTTCCTGTAGCTTTTTTTGGATCTCCATGCCACCATTTATAGTAGCATCATATGAGTGTAGTAATAAAGGTCGAGCTGTGATACAATGCTATCTGCAATGGGGATTAGTCCTGTACAAATGAAGATTGAAGGGATGAGAGAGAAAGCATGTGCTTTCAAGGTGTCTGCAAGCATGAATGAAGGCTTCATCGACATCTCCATCATCATATGTTTTGACGAATCCTGAGACATTAGGGGAGTTTTGAGGTCTCGAAAATGCCTTATAAGCGATCCTAGAGAGAGAAAATAATTTAAGAAATAAAATTATTTTTTATATTTTTAAAACCTTTTATATTTTGGTAAGTAAATATATAAAAAATTATTAATAAGTCATTGTCGCGATATTCTCATAGTCACATCAAACATAGAAATCTAGGCTACCATAAAGGTGATAAAGATTGTCATAATGAAGATCTTACTCATCCTCATTAAAGTGAAAACTAATATTCAATTTGAATTTTGTTCGATGTTTGATTACTTCCCTTCATTCTCACTCTCTTCTTTCTTTCCCATCCTTACTAGTTTCTTCTTCGTTTTCCCTCTTGTTTCTAATTCACATAGTTTTTCAATCCAATCTTTTAATCATATTCTTATCTATGGATCAGTCATCCAATGATCTCTGTAGCTCTAGTAAAAGACCTCTCTATCATCTTCATATTGAGTTGGATAGTGAGTATGAACCAATAAGGAAGAGAACAAAACCCATTACTATTACAGAGTCTACGAAACATATAAGTTTGAAGAAAAGAAGAAACTTAATCTTTGGTTAGATGGCAGTCTATATCCCAAAGATCCTAGCAAAAATAGCACACCGTCTTTCTATAATAGCTCTTCATTGTTGAGGTTCATTGGTGATGGTTATAATGGATTTCTAGGTTATACACTTAACTTGGTTGCAGAAAAGGATGTCCTCAAATTGGAGAACCATATTTTATCAAAGCATAACAACAATGAGTTACTATAGAGGCTAGAGGGCTATCAACAAAGGATTCATTAGTTGGAGAAACACATCAAATCTTATCAATGAAAGCAAACTATTTTAGGCCTTTGAAATTGACAAAAGGCTCTTAGAAATATTGAGAGTCTTAGACAAGGAGGAGGTGGTTGTAGTAAAAGAATCAAAGCAATAAAGTACATTTTTTTTCACTTTAAAAATATGAAATATGACTTTGTTTATAATTAATTGTATTGATTTGTGATGATGATTTTGTTTAGGTCTCTTCTTCAATCCAATGCAAGTGAAAGAAATTCTTTGAAAGCATCTTAGTTTTATTATCATCTTCTTCCTTCAATAGTTTTAAAATATATTTTGGAGAGGAAGAAATTAAAAAGGCAAAGAAACAATGCTTGGAGTCATTTATAAAGGATCATTCTTTGGATACCGAGTTAGTGTAGAAGATGCTAGATAATATTGGTATCAATCAAGATGCTTATATACAACTATTAAGCAAGGACAAGTATGTAATTGCATACTTCCAAGGCCATTTGTGGTTAGAAATATTAGAGACAGAGAGTGAATAACAAAGTGATGGAGATTATGTAGGTGAGCCTTTTTATATCAAGGTTAGCTTCAAGGGCAATAAAAAGGATGTTATATTCAATCAATTTAACAATATTTTCCTTGACTTTCTCACCCTACAATATTTAATAATTAGATTCTATGACTTGTCACTAGAAGAGGCACAAGGAGTGGCTAGATTTGTGGTTAAACTTGATGAAAGTGAGATTCTAAAATGTACAAAACTAGAGAGGGTCTCTATAACCTTGATGAATAGAGCACTTTCATAAGATCATTGCAATCACTCAATGTCATTTAGTATTCAATTGAAACACAACATCTAGTAGCTAGGAGCATTCAAAGTAGATACAGAGGATTTTCATATATTGTATTGGGTTTTTCATCGAACACCAATATCTGATGTTATTAAGAGACAACAAGCAGGAGAAGAGCTCTTTGTTGAAGGATTTGAAAACTATAAGATTGAGTGGCACATAGTTGGTGACTTAAAGACACTTAAATGTATGTACAATGTATTAAAGGGAGCCAACTCTAGATCTCCTTGCCTATATTGCATGTCCCCAGCCATAGAGTTAAACTCAAGAAATTGGAATAGAGCTCCCTCTAGGCACAACAAGGATTCACAGTTTGAACCAGTCCTAGATATTCCTTTAATGAATTCCCATATCTATACACTTCATGCGCTTTGTAGGATAATTGAAAAGCTTGTTCATCCTTATATAGAATTTTCATGGAAGCTGAAGCCATTATCAGCTAGAGCAGATGCTATAACAAAGATTGAAAAAGTCTTATCTGCAATTGGTTTGCATGGTGGTAATGTTGTTATTGAACCAGATCTTCAAAAGTCTAAGGATGGCAATTGTGTCCCCAAAAAGCCATCTATTTGTGGAGTTAAGGCTAGAAGTTTTCTAGAGTTTCATGGGAGACTTGGTAAGATAAACTCGAGGAATGGTGGCTCAACTATTAGATACAACCATGATAGACAGTAAACTTGGAGATCAAACACAAGCCAGCAAGCTTCACCAACAAGATAGCAGATCCCCTAAGCCAAAAAGCTGATTTGAAAGCCATGAGTGTGGTAACTTCCTCGAGTTAGTGAAGGAGGCTTTGGAACAAGACCAAAACATGCACAAAATTATAGAAGATGTGAAAGCTAACAAGACACCACATGGCATGTATATCCTTGAGGAGGGAATTCTGTTTGTAGTAGGAAAGAGACTGTACATCCCCAACAATGTGGAGAAAAACTCCATATATAACTGTGAGAAATCCATAGTAATCCTGCCTAAGGTCATCAACCAATCACAACCAAGTACAATATCTATGGGCCCCATTTCCAAAGTGATCAGGTTCACTTTGACTTCAAAATTTTCAGCCATCTGCAAAGAAACCTATGGGCAAATCTGCGTATTGGTTTCCTCTTCACCATTAGCCACTTGTACTCGAATAGGCTGCTGTAAGTCGGTGGGAACACAATTCAACTTGTACATAATAGATTTATTGACAAAACTGTGAGTACTACCACTATCTATCAAGATGAACAATGGCTTTCCACATATGCTTCCCTTCATACGAAGTGTATTAGGGCTCTTAGATCCTGTCCAAGCATCCATAGAGATAGAATAATTAGTGGTAGCAGGCAACTCATTACAAAATCCACTAGGATCAAATGGGATATCACCGCCTAGATCAAAAGGAAAAGAGTCAGATGGATCATCATAGAAGTACTCCTGTCCACCATCATCCTCGAAATCTTCATTTTCAGCATTGATTGTGACTGCATTGACTTCATATATGTCATTTTCAAAGTCCTCAAGAACTAGCATACTCTGAAATTTTGGCTTAGCATTTTTGTATACACACTTTGAAGCATGGTCAGGAGTATACTTTTCTCCACACTTGAAGCATAAGCCTTTGTCCTTTCTTTCCTTGTAAAGATCCATGGGAATATTTCTGGAATTTGTATTGGCTGAAGTACACTTAGGCTTATTGTCACCTTGCTTAAATTCAACCTTTGGACTGTTTGTTGTCCTGAAATTGCTTTGAAGCCTAGAAGCATTAAATGGAGGATAAGTTGATATCCGTAAACTCCCAGTAGGCATATGATTGCTGCCATAATTGTTACCAACTTGCCCTTGCTTTAAAACAGTCATTGGCTGTCCATAACTTGGCTGAAATGAAGACTCTTTCCTATACTTCCTTCCATAGCGCTCTGCGAGCTCAATAGCCTTGAAAAGTGAAGTAGGATTCTGCGCCATAACATCAGCTGACAAGGATGGTTCTAAACCATACATGAACTTGTGTAACTTGGCCTCATCACTGATGTTTTCCACATACATGGTCAAGTTGAGAAATTGGTTTGTATATTCTCTTACACTTAGGCCCCTTTGTTCCAAACCATACCATCTTCGTTCTAACTTCTCTTTTTCAAGAGGTGAAACAAAGACTTCAGCCATAAGTGCCGTGAAAGCTTCCCAATTCTCAATAAGTACATTCTCTTTCTTGATATACCTCCACCAAGTGTGGGCAAATCCTTCTAAGTGCAAGGAGGCAAAGTGTATCTTCATAACATCAGTTTTAGAAAATATGTCAAAATAAGACTCCATCTTAGAGGTCCATTCCTCTAATTCTGATGGTGAAGATGACTGGCCATTGAATTTGGATAAAACAATTTTGTCCTTGAATTCTCTATCATGGAAGGGTTGCTGTCCCAAAACTGGCTGATCAGAATTTCCAAGTACAGAACCTCCAAATTGAGACTGATATCTTCCAATAGGTGGCTGAGAATTACCATGTAATCTTCCTGTTGGTAAAGCACCCCTAGAATGCTGAGTATGCAATCCAAAAGCTTGAGTATTGGCTCCGTTCAAGCTGCCCAAATAGTCATCATGCCTTTGTGAAGCTTCTCCCACTTCATACTGACTATTTGGAATACCTCTTCTTCTAATGATTCCATCTCCATGACCATTTTGGTTGGATGGCTGAAGTGGGACTGAAGGGTCAGTATTTGAACATGCATTCTCATTAGCTTCTTTTGATGCCACTTGCAATTGTAAAAGTTTAGAGATTTGTGCCATGAGTAGGTCATTGGACATTACCAATCTATCAATAGAAGCCTTGGTCTGATCAGTAGATTGAACCATCTGATCCATTCTTGACAGCATGGCCTCATGTCGCTCTCTATACCTTAGTTCATGGGGACACAAAGTATCATTGAGTATACTAATTTCTCCTTGTTGTTGAAACTCTTCAGGGTTCTCTTGAAGTGTACTTTCCATCATGGAATCCCTGATTTGCTGTGCATAATCCTCCTGGACCTTATTTTTGCCTTTATGTCCTGCCATACTAGTGCAGTCCTGCAGTACCCCCTGTCAGTAAAACGGCTATAACTTTGGCTAGAAAACTCCGATTGCAAATTTTTTTTGTGCGAATCGAAGCTAACAATGCCCTCTTCGAGATGAGCTATAGCATGCTATAACAGGTTTAGGACAGAAAATTCTGTAACTGAATTTCAGAGTCTGAACTGTCCAGTCCTGCACCCTGTTTAGACCTATAAGTGCCCTGTTTTGACCCTGTAATGCAAGAAAGTAACCTTAAATGGCTACCAAACCCTGCAAAGGGTATATAGGACCTGTGGGTACCCTGTAGTACCTGCACCTATGCTTCAGTAACAAAGGGTGTACCTGTATCCACATGCAAATACCCTGTGGGTAACCTGTAAATTCCCTGTTTTACCCTGTTTTAATCCAGTAGGTACTTGAGTCGTTGGAAAGTCTTCAATCTTCAATTCTCCACTCGCTGTACCTGTGTAAGGGATAAAACGGCAGGACAGGCTCCCTACACGGGCTCCGAATCACCGAGAGGTGGGCAAAGTTCTCCCTGGGTCGGTTGGTTGCACCCCTTCGGGATCTTCGATAGTGAGGGAGGGTCACCTCTCTTTTGTCCCACTATCTCCCTCGGCATCCATCTTTTTCCTCGGTGGGAATATCAACATGGCAGAGGCTAGTGTGCTAAGCAATCAACATGATATGCAATTCCAAAAATATTCATTCAGCCTTTCATGAGATGCAATTGATTGAGATAAAAGAACTTGAGATGGAAGAAGGGTTTACCCATGCAATTCAGTGACTCACTGATTGCTAGTACTTACCCTTTTTACAATATTTCAGCTTGGGTGAGAAAAATTTCAACAAAACAGACCAAGGTTATGCATCAAGCTGATCGAATGTTACCTATGATGAGTAATGGTTTTGAATCAAAAGGAATTCAATGAAATAAGCTGAGATTGAAGAAAATTAATACTATTCTCTGATCTATTGATCAATCCAGTGAATTAATTGATCAATAACCTCTCATCAACAAGTGGAAAGGCCATTAGCAATAGGATTATTGAGAGATTTCAGAGATTAGCAAAAGAAAATACCTCCAATAAGCTCGAAAATGATGATGGATGTTAGCATCAACCCCGTTGATGCAAGAGTTCTTCATAATCCACCATAAATCCAACATAAAGCTTGAAATCTCCATGAAATCAGTCCATACATGCTTTAATATGATGAATTCCTTGAGGAATCAATACTCCAGCCTTGCTTGAACACTTGAACTTCAAAGATTCAAGCTCCTTGATGAAAAGCCCCAAAATAATCCTTCTATTTGAGCTTCATTGACATGCACGGGCTGAAATCTCTTCAATGTCTTCAATCTTGAAGTCTATCCAGCTTGTATTCAGCTTTAGAGAAGCCTTGAAGGTCGGGGAAGTCCAAAATTTTAAGAAATTTGAGCTTCCATGTCTGTGGCTATGGCTGCCCTGCTGTTGCTGATAAGAGTTCTCCTGGAGCTGAAAGTTAATGGAATGAAGTGTTTGATGAAGCCTTTGAAAGCATTGATCAGTGAGCTGAAGATTTAGAGCAACTGAGCAGGGAGATGGAGCAGGAAAATCAGCGCATTTTTCGGTGCATTTTTCGGGCTGCTTCCTGGCCAATACTCCTCAGCAATGATCAAGCTTGGTATTCCTCCTGTAGCTTAGAACACAAAGAATCTTTGCCCCATGGTTTGGCAGTGAGATGTTCAGCATAGAGAGAGATATTTGTGAAAATCTTGATATCCACCATGAAAGCTTCAGCCAAAAGCTTGAAGGAGAGAGAGAATAGAAGCTCTCTTTTGAAAAGTAACTGTAGTTTAGTCTGTAACTAAACCTGGTTAACCATTCTTTACCCTAGTTACCTCCATTTTTGCATGAAATTTGATGACGTCCAGCCATTTAAGCCTTTACCCGCCATATCTGACCTTGGATATCTCCAGATGTAGTCATTTGCTAACTGTAGTTGTCCTGCAGCACTCCACTAGTCACTGTCTTGTACCATTTTTGTCTGAAATTGGTTTTGAAATAGGAAAATGGGAGTGAAAATGGAAGAAATTAATGGATCAAAGACTGAAGCTCTGATACCACTTGTGAGAGAGAGAACCAGGGAGAGAGAAAGACTGCAGAGGAGAGAGAAAGATTGCAGGAAGAGAGAGAATAAGAGTGATGAGGAGAGAGAAAGACTAGAATTGGAGAGAGAAAGACAGGAAAGATGAAGAAGCCATGGAAGCTTAGAGCAAGAAGGGAGAGAAAGATTGTAAATGTATTGATTTGTCAAAAGATGTGAAAAATTACAACCTCTCTCCTTATATACCAGTGTCTATGTGACATGGTATATTATTAGCATTCTAACTATTCCCAGCTTCTTACAAAAAGTGCCAAGCTCTTTATTAATTTGAACTTAGATTAAATATGTCATTATCATTAATTCAAACATATCATTAAATAAAAGTGGCAGGGATTGTAGATCACTAATGCAAAGATTGTCATAATCTTCATGAATATACGAGGCAAAAAATAGATGTTGATAATATAAAGTCATATTATTATTATATATATATCTTTTTGTAAAATAAATTTTTATATTTTTAAAATAGAACTTTAGTTACATAGGCTCTACTCCTATTGGTCTAGAGCACTCTCTCTCTATCTCCTAAAATGTATTTTCGAGACCTCAAGACTCTCCTAATGCCTTTTGCAAACTATTTGGGGAGAGTAGGTGGTTGGTGTGTTGTTGTATACTATCCTTTGTCTTGGGAAGTCGATGGATCCATTGTCGCCTCCCCCCCCTCCCCCCGCGTCTCTCTCTCTCTCTCTCTCTCTCTCTCTCTCTCTCTGTGAGTAGTTTATGCCATATGGGCCCCATGAGAGATGAGCAAACCAGACAATAGGAAGAAGTTCACCAAATAGAAATCCTATAGAAAAGAGGGCAGGCTTGTAGCTTCTTTGTTTTTTTCCTTCTCACTCCTTGTCATACACACACACTCTCTCTTTGCCCACATAGAGAATAGCGCTATCACTTGCTTCCTTTTTGCTAGGTGTTATTCCTTACAGCGGGAGTACCTATAAATCATAGTTACATCAACTCGTGACTCATTTGTAAATGAAAAGCCAAGAATGAAGTAGGAAATTAAGCAACCAATAGGAAGAAGAAGCACACGAAAGGCATTTGCTTCATCCCTCAAGCTTTCACATTTGAGAGAGAGAGAGAGAGAGAGAGAGAGAGAGAGAGAGAGAGAGAGAGAGAGAGAGAGAGAGAGAGAGAGAGAGAGGAGTCTTAGGTTGCCAAGCTATATCTCTTCTCTCTTTCTCTCTCTTGTTATTCTTCTTCTTCTACCACTACTACTCTTCTATTGGTGACCTGTTAAGAGAGAATCCACGTGGCCTCTTATGTCATCATTGTCATCATCATGGCTATGGGGAAATACTTTACTAGTATCTAGGGTAATGGGGAGAGAGAATCCAAGCTAGGTAGGCAAGATTTCTTTTTCTCTATCTAGGGCAAAGAGAGAGAGAGAGAGAGAGAGAGAGAGAGAGAGAGAGAGAGAGAGAGAGGGAGAGAGGGAGGGAGGGCGGTGAGAGGTTAGAGAGCGAGAGGTGGTGAGAGAGAGATTAGTTAAAGAGAGATGTCAGGTGGTTAGAGAGAGTGTGTGAGAGAGAGGTTAGTTATATTAGAGAGAGAGTAGGTTAGTTTGTGTTTATGTTTATTTATACTAGTTATATTAGCAATAGGTTATTTTATGTTGGTTAACTAGTTAGGTGGAGAGAGAGAGAGAGAGAGAGAGAGAGAGAGAGAGAGATGGTAGGTTGGCTTGCTTGGTATAGTTTAATTTATTATGTTATTATTTACTAATGTTTTGATTTGCTTTGTTGAGTGTTGAAATGACTTGTTTTTTGGCTGATTTTTGTTGTTTTTGAGAGTTGAATGGTTGATTTTATGAGATGATTGATTGGTTTAGAAGTGGTTTGAGAGTGTTTTGGATGATATTGATTGTTTTTTGGAAGTTCATGATGTTTATTAGTGGTTCTGTGATGTTCTGATAGGTTCTGATTGGTTCTGTATACCTTCTGTTTTGTTCTGTTTTGGTATGTTTTGTTCTGATTGTCTTCTGTAAGGAGGGATGGAGTATTGATTGATGAAGATTGAGATCTTGAGAAAGCTTATTGAATGGTTTATGAGAGTTTGGAATGGTTTGAGTATGAGTTATGTGGTTTTGATGACCTTCTGTAACCTTCTGTAGGTCTTCTGTAGAGCTTCTGTTCGGTTCTGTTCTGTACTGTAGCTGTTTTGGTACTGTTCTGTGGCTGTTCTGTATGCTTCTGTATGTGTTTTGATGGATGAGAGTGTAGCTTGGGAAAGTTTTCTAGCCTTGGAAAGAGGTGAATACAAGTGCAAAAGAGCTGAAAGAAGTAGCTGCTGAAGACTCAAGTGAAGACTAGAGTGAAGTGACAGTAGTGAGCTATGAAAAGACACTGTAGTGGCTCTGGTGACTCTTCATATCAGACATACCTCTTGGGAGGGGTATCCACAACCCAAGAAGGATTATTGAGAGTGATTTTGAGAGATTGTAGTGAGGATATGATGTATTATTGATAGAGAGAGAGAGAGAGAGAGAGAGAGAGAGAGAGTCAGAGATAGCCAATTTTACTCAAACAGAGTGATTGTATGTGAGAGATTGAGAGAGAAGACTATGAAGATATTGAAGATGAATACTATGTGATGTATTTCCATTCAAAGATGGTGTATTCCTCTACTTTCTTTGTTATATTGATGGATTTTATGAAGATATTGAAGAATATGGTTGATTCTATCAAATCCGTGGGAGATCTACATGATGTTGTATGAAGATTTGTTGTGCCTGGTGTTCTTTTCCTCATTGTGATCATATGAAATATGATAAATAAGCTTGTTGATGTTACAAGATAGATTTTCTTGCAAGAGAATCATTTTCAGCCTCTTCTGGTGCTTGTTGATGGCAAGTTTTTCCGGTTGCGCACCAAAAACATGGAGCCCCAAGAAGAACACCAAGGAAGGAAATGGCATTGCCAAGAAGAGAAGAATTCAATGGATGTTTGTAAAGTTCCTTCTTCCACTGAAAAGTTGGAATTTCTTATAATCAAAGCCACTTTCCACAAGAAGTTCATCCCACAATGGCGGAAGCACATCACCATCATGATGCATGCTCTATGTGGTGGACAGTTTCCTCTTCTTGTTGAAGCATCAGAAACTTGCATCTTGGTGGCAAACTGTTTGGGAATAAACTGAAGAGTAGAAACAGAGAGAATGACCAGCCATGGAAGATTTGGCATTCATTGACAAGTTTTCAGACAACATCAAGTGGGAGATTGTGAAGAAGCTTCAGGAGTCTTGGTGTGTGGAGGTTCACAAAGACAAGAAGGAAAAGAGTTGGAATTTGTTTGTGGATGCTCAACAGCAAGATACATGGGATGCTTGGTGTACTGATAAACTTCTGTTTGTTCAATTAGCAACCAATTGGAAGTTGGTAGACCGAGTATTTTTCACAACATACATTGTTGAAACCATCAGAAGCTGGTATTACTATGATGATGGCACCACCACAATGCTCAGACGTATGCATTTTGACACCTTCATAACCGAATACCTTCCTTTGTGTAGTGGAATGAAAGCAGAATTCAGGGACGTTGAAAAGAAAGAAGTAGAAGAAATGTTAGCAAGACAGTCCTCCAGAGACTAAAGCCTTCTGTTAACCCTATGTGGAGCACTAACAACATAGTGGAGCCAACCCCCTAATGAATGACGCAATAAAGAGGCAAGCGTTAGAACGAGTCCAGAGGTACGTGAGAAGAGAGAAAGAAAAAATCAGAGCCAAGAGCGAGCTCGTAGCAGAAGCTGCCTTTGACGCCCTTGCGGAACTCTTTACAGAACTCCCAATGGCACATCAAGCCCTTCCTCCTCCTGCCGGAGGTCCACTTCCAAGCCAGATCCGTCCTGAAAATATTGATGACAGGCCAGCGAATGTAGTTCCATTGCCAGTTTTTAAGGGAGAGTACAATGAAGACCCCGATCTTCATGTAGCAGAGTTTATGGTAGCATGTGTGGCTAATAATGCCAGAAAACCCTAAGCACTGGTTGGCAATATTCCCCGCCACTTTCAAGGGCGCGGTGTTTCAGTGGTATGAGAGACAAGCACTAGGAACTTTTGGCACATGGGATGACCTGAAGTTGGCCTTCCTCACTAAATTCAGGCGTGAAGGTTTTGAAGAGCGGATGCGAGAGGAATTTATGAACCTAAGTCAGTCCTCTGGAGAAAGAGTAGAAGCTTATGTCTCACGAATGGAATCCATCCTGAAGAGATGGACTAACCATAATCTAGATGATGGCATTCAGAAGGGAGTGTTTCTCAGAGGATTACAACCAGAAGTCTGTAAGTTTGTGGAGCTGCAAAGACCAGCCACACTGCAAGCTGCAACAGAAGGTGCAAGACTGTACGATGAAGTGGAAGCTAGATTAGCGATGAATACAGGAAGAGGAGTCCTACCTCCTCTGATGCCAGGAATGATGTACCCACCAAATGCAATCCCAGGGACAGTCCCCTACCCCTACCAACAGATGCCCCTAGTATCACAGTACAGTGCACCAAATCCACAGTGGCCACAATCCATGCCTCAAATGATGGTTCAACCACAACAACAATGGTCCCAACCAATTTTCTCAATGCCAAATCAGCAGCAATAGTGGAATCCTACCAATTGGAGTCAACAACCAATAGTTCAAACAGGAGCTCTGAATCAGAACCAGAACAAAGACCCCTCTGTACTAGCCCAACCGGTTTATGCAGTGATTACAGAGACTCCTCAAAACCCTCCTGCCACTACCTCCGGAGGAGAAAGCTTGAAGGATTACTTATCCAACTCAGTTGCAAACATAAAAAAGGAGTTGATGGATGTGATTACAGAGCAGCTACAGATGCTAAAAGTGAATACCGCTAGCATATCCAATGTTGCAGGAGCAAGAAGAGATGTGATGCGGTCAAATACTTGGTGTGGTAAGTGTCATCAAGCAGGCCATTTAGCCACTGAATGTACACAAAAACCAACCATTCCTGGAGCCTTCTGTTCCTACTGTTTGCGGAAGAACCATACAGAGGACATTTGCTCTCTGAAAGAGATGCATGATAGGAGAAGGAAGGAAGAAGACACAAGATTCAACTTGCTGGAATCCAAAATGACAACACAGGATATTGGACCAAAGCCCTGAGAGTTTGGCCCTAATTTTGGACCCAGAAGATTTCCTTCTCAAAGTTACAGAGGAAGACAGTCTGGCGGTGGTAAGAGATCAGAAGTGGAGTGTTATAGATGCGGAGAAAAGGGACACATCTCACCAAATTGTCCAAGTCCTAGAAGGTCAGTGGATTACAAGCCCTTATGCAGTCGATGCAAAGGAGAAGGCCACACTACACAAGATTGTCCAAGCCCAGCCCCAGTGAAAAACAATGCTATTGACAGTCCGGCCAAGGCCCAAGAGTCTACCTCCAATTTAGTGGAATTGGAAGTTGATGCCATCACTCGTGCAAAGCAGAAGGAACCACCTATCTAGAAAGAAAATAACCCTCCTGCCAGAACAGTGAAGTTCAATCTTCCACCAGAAGAACAGAACAGAACAGAGCTTGACAGTGCCGTATAGAGCCCTACAGTGCCACAGAGAGATACAGAGACAGGACTAGAGGTCCAGAAGACAGAAGAGAAGGAAGTGCCACAAATGAAAGAAGAAGTTCCTGTAATTTCTCTGTTGGAAGAAAGAGGGAAAATGAAAATGGGTGTTGCCCCATTCCCTAATCGGTTAGAGAAGCCAATGGATCCTATTAAGGAATACGATATGGTCAGAGATCTAGATACCTTTAAACCAAACCTTACGTTTCGACAATTATTGATGTTGTCTCCCAGTTGTCGAAAAAGGTTTAAAAGTATACTGACAAGAAGACATGGTTTAAGGATTGCTTCCTCAACAGCAACAAAGTCCAACAAGGCTCCAGAGCCTGTAAAAGAAGTGGATGTGGTCAACGCTTTCCTAGATCCGGGTACTCCAGAAACTTGCGTGTGGATAGAAGGATGTTTTATTGCAAATGCACTGATTGATGGTGGTTCATCAGTGAACATTATGACGGATGTGACAATGAAGGATCTAGGCCTACAAGGTGTGCAACCAACCCAATGGCTCATCAGATTGGCGGATCAGAGTAGAATCAAGCCTTTGGGCATTCTCCCATATGTGAAGACTACAGTGGCTGGAAAAGATTATTGGCTAACCTATTTGGTGGTGAAGCCAAACTCGTATGGTACATCCTATCCTTTGTTATTGGGTAGACCATGGCTTTTTGAAGCCCGAGCAAGGACGGATTGGTTCAAAGGAACCTTGACCTTGGGTAGAGGACCCAACAAAGTGGTGCTGAAGCTATATGGTTCTCAAAAAGGACATGGATCCACCTCCTTGGAATTATCTTCTGACTCCCCTAATGAGGCTACGGATGGAACATCAGCAGATGAAGATGCTGTCAAACAGATCCTTCCCAAGAAAACAGTGGCACGTTCCTTGACAGTGGATACTGTAAGCTGACTTCCAAAAGATGCAAAGCCATTATCAATGGGTGAATACTTCCTGCCTGAACCAGGAATGACTTCTGAAATCACTTCTGACAGTGAGATAGAAGCATGGATGTACTGCTCTCCCTGTTACATGGCCATAGCAGAGACAGAGACAGAGGCAAAAGAGGAAACAGAGAATCTGTTCTTCTGTTACAGAGCATCTACAGAGACAGAAGCAGAAGCAGAAGCAGAGACAGAGACAGAGACAGAGACAGAGACAGAAGAGGATGGATATGATATGGACGAAGAAGGTTATGAAAGTGAGCCGGAAGAATCTATCCCACCTGCAGAGGATACATTTGAGGAAGAAGTTCTAGAAGCATCAGAAGCAGACGAGCTCATGCTATGGGACATAATGGTGATGGTACCATTTGGTCTGGTAAATGGACCTTCTCATATGCAAAATCTTTATAAGAAATGGGTTAAGAAAAACAAGCCGTCTTTCAGCAATGGCTCATGCCGTCCTCACCCATCTTTGCCAAGAAAAGATAATGATGATGCACCGTGCCAACAAGCACCAGTCCCACAAACCCAACAAGAATCAGAGGGTTCCTATTATGTGACGTTCCTGGACGTGTCATCAGAAGATGAGTCTTCAAGCCAAGAGGTAATTAATTTTGAAACCAAACCCGAAACGGCCCTAATCCCATTGCAACATCTCAAGAAGCACCCTAAGTCTCCACCAAAAGAAGAAGTTGGTTCTAGTGGGACATCAGAAGAGGACACCACTCCCTTGAAGGAGTTGGGTCTGTATCCAGAAGCAGTCCGTGGGACCTTCATCCGTGAAGTGTAAGGTGAAAGGCAGTTAACTTTTGTGGATGCAGATGGCATTGAACGCCACTTGAAGGTGGGTAGCAATCTCCCAGAAGAGGAGTTGTCAACCTTGTACAACTTGTTGAAAGAAAATTTGGACGTGTTTGCATGGTCCTACAAAGATTTAAAGGGGATTGATCCCACAATATGTCAACATCATATTGACTTGGAACCTGATACCAAGCCTGTACGGCAACGACAGAGGCGAATGAACCCGAATTATTCCACATTGGTGAAAGCGGAGCTGCTGAAGCTTCTGGAAGCCAAGTTCATCTATCCAGTGGTAAATAGTGAATGGGTTTCACCCATCGTGGTTGTACCCAAGAAGAATGGCAAATTGCGAATATGTGTGGATTTCCGAAAGCTTAATTCCAAGACAAAGAAGGATCACTTTCCTATCCCTTTCACAGAACAACTGTTGGACATAGTGGCAAGACATGAGCTTTATTCCCTTCTGGATGGATTCAGTGGATACAACCAAGTGCAAATCGTAGAAGAAGACCAGTCCAAAACAACCTTCACCACAGAATGGGGGACCTACACTTACCGAGTGATGCCATTTGGGCTCTGCAATGCCCCTACTACTTTCCAGCGAGTCATGATGGACACATTTCAAAATCATTTGCACGACTTCATTGAGGTATATTTGGATGACTTATGTGCCTATAGTTTGATTCGTGAACACTGGGGACACCTAGAACAATGCTTCGACCGATGCCGGGAGTATGGGATTTCCCTCAAGCCCGACAAATGCATCTTTGGGGTCTCTTCTGGAGTTCTGTTGGGCCACATTGTCTCTGCACAAGGGATATCAACAGACCCTGCAAAGATCGAAAAGATTGCAGCTCTGACAGCACCCACCAACCTCAAACAGTTGAGGGGATTCCTAGGCCATGTGGGTTACTACAGAAGGTTCATAGCTCATTTTGCAACAAAGGCAACGTCCTTGCACAAGCTTCTGAGAAAAGATGCAGAGTTTACTTGGACGGAAGAATGTGACAAAGCCTTCCACACTCTGAAGCAGTGTTTGATTGAGGCACCCATTCTGCATCCTCCTGATTGGACGAAGGAGTTCCATGTACACACTAATGCATCCATTGAAGGCTTAGGCGCAGTTCTCTGCCAGAAGGGTTCATCGAAGCTGGATCAACCGATCTATTATGCAAGCCGAAAAGTCACTGATAGGGAACGGAACTATACAGTGACAGAGCTGGAGTGCTTGGCAATGGTGTTTGCACTGGAAAAGTTCCGCCACTATCTCCTATCCACCCACTTTAAGTTTTATGTGGATCATGAGGCCCTGTCCTTCCTGATGAACAAAGTAGATGTGAAAGGACGAATGATGAGATGGCTCCTTCTATTTCAGGAGTTCGACTTTGAGGTGATTGCTAAGCCTAGTCGTTCCCATGTTCTGACTGATCATCTGTCGCGTATCCCACAAACTGCAGACGAGGAGCAGGATGATCCAGACTTCCCTGATGCTTCCCTATTCTTGGTAGAAACTATAACTCCCTGGTATGCAGACATTGCCAATCTGCTGGAAACCCAATAGTACCCTCCTGGCATTTCTAGTCGGGAAAGGAAGAAGCTTATGCTAGAATCAGCCCCCTATACCCTGCTAGGCGGTGCACTGTACAAGAAAGGCAAAGATGAAGTGCTCAGAAGATGTGTCACATGAGAAGAGATTGGGATTGTTTTGAAGGCTTGCCATGACGAGCCATGTGGAGGTCACTTTGCGGGAGAAGCCACAGCCAGGAAGGCTCTGCTAGCAGGATATTGGTGGCCTACCATTCACAAGGATGCCTATGATTACTGTAAAAGATGTGATGCTTGTCAGAGAATGGGGAAACCCATGAAGACAAGTGGCACGCCACTGCAGCCTATTCTTCCCTTAAAGCCATTTGAGAAGTGGGGCATCGACTTCGTAGGCCCAATCGATCCTCCTACCAGAAGGAAGCAGAACCGATACATCCTCGTATGTACGGATTATGTTACAAAGTGGTGTGAGGCTAAAGCCCTAAAGCAGGACGATGGTTACAGCATGGCCCTGTTCATGTACGAGAATATCATTACCCGTTTTGGAAGTCCCTTAGAGCTAGTAAGTGATAGAGGCACTCATTTCCTTAATAAAGTCATGGAAGAGTTGACAGAGTTGTATAAGATCCGCCATCGCAAGTCCACTCCTTATTACCCCAGAGCCAACGGCCAAGTCGAAGTCACGAATCGCATCCTCTACTCGATTCTGACAAGAACAATTGCCGCACATCATCGTGATTGGGATGATCGACTTACAGAGGCCCTCTGGGCATATAGAACCTTCCATAAAGCCGCAACAGGATAGACACCCTTCCAGCTGGTGTATGGTACAGAAGCTGTTTTTCCTATTGAACTGGAATTACTCTCTTTGAGAGTGGCTATCAAAGAGCATTTGGGGGACGATGATTCACTGCAACGCCATCTCCTGCACCTGGAATGTTTGGACGAAATTCGTAGGATGGCTCTACAGTGCATGGAAGCCACGCAAGCTTGACGTAAGGCTAAACATGACAGCTTCATCAAGCACAAGGAGTTCACAGAAGGTGATTTGGTCCTAGCCTATGATTCACGATTTGGCAAGTTTCCTGGCAAGCTCCAACAACGGTGGATGGGCCCCTATAAGGTACTTGCCGTCAACCCTAATGGCTCTGTCCAAGTGTAGACCGTTGATGCCTTTGATGATCCCTTTCTGATCAATGGATATCGCCTGAAGAAGTACTTCCCTCCTTGGGGATCTTGACAATTACGGTCACTTGATCCTTTCTCTTGTTGGCGCGGCACTCTACTTCTTATGATGCTACTTCTGATAGCCGTTCTTCAGCCACTCCTGATGAGGTGGACACAACCCTCTGTCCCCTCAAACCCCCCTTCCAGCCTTGATCTCTTATCCTCTATTTTCCACCAGCGACAGTGGCGAGGTTGGTCTTGATACGTGGTCTTTCTACCATTCCCTTGTTTAATTCGAAGAGAAGAAAAAAAAAGCAAGAGAAAAAAAAAGAAGAAAAAAAGAAAACATATCGGTCATGGGAGAAAAGGACTTAGGTCCCTGTCATACTGACCTATTCTTCGAGAAAAGGTGGAAACACCCTCGAAAATAGGGGAAAACAAGAAACAAAAGAGGAAAAAAAAAACTGTTATGAGAGAAAAGGAAGAACTTCCCTGTCATAGCAGGCCTCGTTCCGAGAAAAGGTGGTAAACAACCTTGGGCGAGAAGCTGGTTGTGGAAAAGGTGGTAACACCCAGCAGTCCAGAAAGTGGATTCATCACATGAAATTTTCAGGATCCAATTCCGAAGCTACCTCCCTTGGTACGCTGTGTCCTAGATCTCTCTACAGAGCATCTCCCTGTCCTCTAGCAGACGACATGTCCTATCTAACACAATGTTTGATTTGATGGCTACCTCCCTGGGTACGCCTCTTCAACAACTGACGACGCGATCTTCATCGACAACCCCTTGAGTGATGTGAGCTTTCATCCTAACCGGATGGGGATGTGAGTCTGGGTTGCCCTCTGTATCGATCAACAAAGAGTCAGACAGAGGGTGGGGCGAGAGACCAGTCTTTTCCCTTCAAATCAAATGAGAGGTGAGTAGTGTGACTGAAGTGTTGCACACACGGGATGGGCCTCTCAATGCACAAAGCACAATTTGTTTCTGTGCACTGCACCATAAGGCTCCCTGGCCTTCCTTCTCGCACCATATGCTGGCACAGGGTGGGATGCACCGTTGCACTATCAAATGCGCACAAGGCATACAACCTTTGCACAAGTGACCGTGAGGATTACATTAATGGGTTTCAGGAAAAGGCTTCCCTTTTGTATTTATCAACAGAGCGTGAGACAGAGGGTGGGATGAGTGTGACTGGAGTTTCTTCAATCAATTACCGAGAGGTGAGATTGAGGGACGTTACGACACTTGGAGTCAGGTATGCTCCCATTTCCCTATGCACCCACGGGATGGGTCTCTGCCGTCAACACAGGACACGTTACCCTATTCTGTACACTGCACTGTAAGGCTCCCTTGCCTTCCTCCTTGCACTTATGCCAGACGGGTTGGATGCACTAATGCACCATCAACTGTGCACCTTGGCATACTCCCTCTGCACCATTCCCCTGTTGATTCCTCAACCGGGTATGAGATATGGGTTTCCATCATTCTTCCTCGAGTGATATTAGTCATGGGGCAAGTGACAGTTCTTTCATTCCATATGAGTGACTGTGAGTTGAGTGCAATATCCCTCATCATCGACAATGAATTTCCTGCGATTCCTTCCATTAGCTACCTCCCTGGGTGCTGTCGCATGGTTCCTGCCATGACGGATGTGTGTCGAGAAGATGCCTTGGTACCTCCAGAAGTCGACAACAACACAGGACGTGCCATCGACACTCAACCTTGTTTCTTGACAAAATGGGCCAAGTTTTTCTAACCCTCCAACTTTGGTTTCTCCGTGACGGTTATGTTTTAAGTGTGGGGAAGTTAGTGGATGGTCTGTGGCGTGGTCCTAGGTCCCTGTTGTTCGGTTAACCCTATCCATTAAGGTCTTAAGTGTGGGGACGCGTCCCTACACGTCTACATTGCATACCCTTCTGCATATGCCTTAACCTGCTCATGCCTCTCTGCCATGACTTGCTTTTACCCTAATGGGGTCCCTTCCCAACCACCTGTTTATGTTCCACCCACCCTTGGGGCTGTTCCCTTGCAGTTTTCCTTCATTCCTTGCTTTTGAGGACCTGCCAGGTGCATGCCTCCTACGTTCACCGAAGTTCAAATCCAACCTTATAGCCCTGTTCCTCCTTTTGAATGACCATTTTTCCTTTTTCCCTACCCCTGTTCCGGTGTACGGTTTTTGAGTTATTAATTTTTAAAGCATTTTGCTCCAATTAGCCGGTTTTCCATGTGAACGCGCTTTTCTTGCTTCGGAACCATGATCTGATGTCGTAGCCCTACCAACCACTTTTCCCCTGACATTTTTCCTTTTTACTTCGAGTCATTCCAATACACGGTCTGTCCATTATTAATTTTCCAGTTTTTACGACTTTTTCGTGCGTCTTTTTGACATTTTTCCATGTGAACCTGCCCTGTTTGCATCGGAATTCCAATTTGATTTGACAACCGTGTCCCTTGTGTCTTCCCCCACCTTTTTCCTTTTTCCTCCCCCCTCTTTCGACTTCCAGATTTTTACTTATTACTTTTTCAGTGAGTTTTCGGGTGTATTTTTGGAGTTTTTCACATGTGAACCCCTCCTCCTTCCACCGGACCTGCGGTTTAATGTGACCACCTTGTGCCATTCTTTCCTATAGACATTTTTTCTTCTTACTGCATGTCATTCTGGCGAACGGTTCGTCCGATATTAATTTCCGATCCCATTTTCGGGTTTGTTTTTTTGGGATTTTCCCATGTGAACGCATCTTATCTCAGTCGGAACTATGCTTTGATGTGCTAGGATTGTCGGGCACATCTTTTTGCACAGTTTTCCTTTTTTCTGCACCTCGTTCCGATGCACGGATCTCCCGATATTAATTTTTAATTGCATTTTTTCGTTCGTTTTTTGTGTTTTTTGCACGTGACCGCCCTTTACCCCTCCTGGAACCTCCATTGTATATTTTCCCTGTCTTCCGCCTGTCGTCTTGCCCACTTTTTGTTTTTATGTCCTTTCGTTTTAATGTCCGGATTGGGATGTTATTCATTTTTCTTTATTTTTCTAAGTTTTTACGTGCTCCGTCCCGCGCGTGAACGCGCCTTTTTCACTTTTATGCGTCTTAACGCGCCTCGGTCGTGTCCGCGTGCTCCGTTCATGCATCTAGGCACCCTTTCCCTCTTGTCACCACAAATTTTTTTACCCCTGCCCCGCGCATGCGCGCAGGACAGGGGCGTCTCACCTCTCCTTTTGTTTTCCTTTTTTTAAAAAACATAATTAATTAATTAATTAATTAATTAATTTTTCTTTTCACCCTCCCCTCTCCCCAACGGACATCCTCTCCCCCCCCTCTCAACTGCCCTCTCCTCTCTCATCTCTCTCTCTCTCCTTCTTCTCCCCCGCTTCCCTCCTTCCTCCTCCCTGCCCCGCCTCCCTTCTTCCTCCTCCCTGCCCCGCCTCCCTCCTTCTTCTCCCCCGCCTCCTTC
Source organism: Lygodium microphyllum (assembly GCF_053477565.2). Lineage (NCBI taxonomy): Eukaryota > Viridiplantae > Streptophyta > Polypodiopsida > Schizaeales > Lygodiaceae > Lygodium > Lygodium microphyllum. Next base: position 144,382,381 of record NC_141145.1, read on the forward strand.
CTTCTTCTCCCTGCCCCACCTTCCCTTCTTCCTCCTCCCTCCTTCCTCCTCCCTGCCCCGCCTCCCTTATTCCTCCTCCCTGCCCCACCTTCCCTTCTTCTTCTCCCTGCCCCGCCTCCCTCCTTTTTCTCCCCCACCTTCCCTTCTTCCTCCTCCCTGCCCCGCCTCCCTTCTTCCTCCTCCCTGCCTTGTCCTCCCTTCTCTCCTGTCCTGCCTCCTCCGCCTTCTCCCCTGCCCTGCGCCGCCCTCCACCTCCTACTCCAGAATCACCGCCGCACCTCCCGCAACGTCTACCGAACCCTCCCGCGCCGTCGCCGAACACCTACAGAACCGCCGTCTTCCGCCGCCAAGTCACCGACGCCTCGAGTGCTGTCACTGGGCTGCCGCCATGCTGATGGGTCGTTGTCGTACCGCCCACAGTCGCAGCCATCGCCGCCGCCCGTCCACGACGCAACCGCCGCCTGTCGACGTCGATGCCGCCGTCTCCCACAGTCGGAGCCGCCACCTGTCGAACCGCCGCCGTTGCTGAAGCCGCAGCCGCCGGGTCGCCGCCGGCCGCGCCGCTAACCCCTTCTCCCACCTCCTCCTAACTAACCCTTAGGTTAGTTATACTAACTTCTATTCAGTTAACCTAACTTGCTTTAACTTAATGAACTTAATTAACTAATCTAACTAACCCTAGTTAGGTTAGTAAACCTAACCCTAACCCCTTCCCCACTAACCCTAGTTAGGTTAGTAAACCTAACCCTAATCCCTTCCCCACTAACCCTAGTTAGGTTAGTAACCCTAACCCTAACCCCTTCCCCACTAACCCTAGTTAGGTTAGTAACCCTAACCCTAACCCCTTCCCCACTAACCCTAGTTAGGTTAGTAACCCTTATCCTAACCCTAACCCTACCCCTAACCCTAACCCTATTCCTAACCCTAACCCTACCCCTACCCCTAACCCTAACCCTAACCCTAACCCTACCCCTACTTAGGTTACCTAACCCCCCTTAGCTTAGTCTCCACCTGACTTGCCTTCCTTGACTTATCTGACTTCACCAAGACTAACCTAGTTCCATTTGACTAACATGACCTAACCTAGCTTGACTTATATGACTTACCCTGACTTCCATGCCTTAGCTGACTTAATTTGACCTTACTTACCAGACTAAGCTGATTTTCCTGATTTAACTGATTTAATTCATTTATAAATTAATTTCCACCTCATAAAATTTTAGAAAAATTTCTAAAAATTCATTTCGCTTTTTGCAAATTTTTGGAAATTTTTTACCAAAAAAATGTAAAAAAATAATTTACAATTAGTAAAATATACCCAACAAAATTCTAAAAAAATCTAATAAATTCCATTCATCCCCCTTGCTCTTTTTCCATTTATTTTTCACTTTAAAATATTTTCATACATGGAACCCCTATTTTTTAAAAAAACCAAGAAACAAAAATTCACCATAAAAATCCCCATCTTATTTTCATACCCTAAAATGTGGATATTTTCTAACTGGCTGAAATTTTCTTTTTCCTTCATCCCCTATTCATTTGTAATTATTCTTCCTTTTGAAAAAAAAAAAGACACCAACATAAAACACAACCCCCTACAATTTATTCAAAAACAAAAAACAAAATAAAATTAAACAAACAAATTTCCAGACCAACACACATAATTTCAATCCCCTCACCTAATACTCCCTAAAATACCAACCACACACAATAAACTTAACAAAACAAAAACAAAAACAACCTCATAACTATCCTAATACATCATCACATAAATTAACAATCATACTCAAATTCAATACATCCACTAAGGTGTTGTCTTTGTTGTTTCGTTAGTGGTCTTTACTTTTCCTTTACTGGATTCACTTCTTTTGGGGGACTCTTCTGTGCGCATTTAGGCATTACATACATACCCCTTCCAGATATTTATTTTATGTGCTTTATTTATTTTCATTTCCCCCTTAATCACAAATTAATTATTAAAATGAACTATTAATTCACCCACAGTTTCCACGCGCATTTGCGCTATACACACACATATTTTTTAATTAAAATAAACCCGCCGTTCACTTCGCACGCGCTACGTGCGCTATAGAGGCACTTTAATTTTTAATTAAAATGAACCAGCCGTCACAAGAGCACGCGCTGGCAAAAAAGCGTTCCACATCACCTTAATTTGTAATCAATGAACTTGCATTTAGAGACCCAGTCTGGAAAGGTTGCCAGTGGCTAGGTTGCCAGTCGATAGGTTGCCAGTGGAAAGGTTGCCAGTGGGTATCACAGTCCGGGATTCGAATTAAAGCACCGTTTTAACCTAATAATTGGTAATTAATTTTATAATAAGGAACCGCCGTTTTCTTGCTAAGGTTTATCACTTAATAAAAATTCACCCATTCTTAATAATTTATTAAAATCAACCCTTCATTAAATTAATTCCCTCTCACTGCACTTAATTCCTCTTTTTAACGAACCGTTTCGTAGGATGGGTATGCGTAGTCATTAGAGTTATTTCCATGGTCAAATATTGGTTTATCAACGATGTAGTCTTGATATGTGTCGGCTGTGGTATTGTTTTGGTTTCCTGTCTTTGATAAGGTTAAGGGTCCGGTGTGTAGTTTTTTCTTTTATTGCCTGATACGGGGTTCTGAGTGTTTGTATGATGCATAGCATGAAGCTTTCGGTCGCATATGTCTCAAGGTCATGTCGAATTTTTTCTAGGCTGTGGTTTGCTTGGGGTTAGTTGGTCGAGTCACGTTTTATTGTTTTGGTTGTTCTCTTATCCTTGGCTTTTTGTCTGTTGCTTTGCAGGCATTCTCCTTGATTGTCTGTGTTTGTGGTGTGTGTGTAACCATCTGAATGGCGCATTCTCACGCTCCTCCCCCTATCCAGTACATCCCATTAGTTAGTAGGGATTACTCTTCCCTACTCACTTTTGAGCCTCTCACGAAGGCGGGACTTGTTGCTTTTGTGGCTACTTCTTTTCCATTGCTTCCTGAGGATCCGTCGTTATGTGATGAGTTTCTGGCCTCTTACAGCAAGAAGACAGGACTAGTCCAGGGAATTTCTATGACTTTGAAACCTCGAGGCTTAGGAAAGGCTCTGTCTCTACCCTCCAAAGGTGAACCTTTTGTTACCACTCGTCAGCTTTTCTCTAATGAAGAGTTTCTGAAGCTGTTGCAAAAGCAGACACGAGAAATGCTAGATGTTAAGAAGGTGATCAACTCTTCAAGAGTTTCCTTTTCTATGATCACTGATCCTGTATGGAAGATGATCTGTCACTTTCTCTAGGATAGGTTTATGCCTGCCAAAACGCCATCCCAGTACTTGTCCAAAGAGCTTTTCACAGCTTCCAGGATGGTGTTGAAAGGAGTTGCTATTGATTGGAGCACTTACCTCCTCACTAAAATGGATCAACATTTCGTCAAAGTCACCAGGGGTAATGTTACCAATGTCACATATGGATCATATTTGTCTGCCTTCTTGACCTATTCAGGTTTACAGAAGACTGAGCCTCCACCTCCTCCATTAGATCCAGTACCTCCTCCTCCACCTTCAGATGAGTCAGAACCTATTGACATAGAGGATGATGATTCTCCGCCTCCCTTGGTGATACAACGCAAACGCTTGAAGCGGGTAGCGGATAAAGCTCCTTCGGTACTTCCTTCAGTACCCATTCCTGCTACCTCTGGCAATGAACTCCCTAGGTATCTCACTTGTAATAACCTGTTCAGAGAACATCGAGAAGGCTTATTGGACATATCTGTTCCCTCCCTGCACAGTCTCGTCTCAGGAGATGCAATTCCTTTCCTCTGTAAAGATATTCAGAGTTCCATTGAGTTGTCAGTGACAGCCTGTGTTCAACAACTGTACGCGTCTTTTTATGAAGAGCTCATGCAATCTAAGGACCAGTTGCATAAGGCAACATCCGAGTTAGCTTCTGCTAAGGATACCCTAGCCGATTTGTTTAAGCAAATGGAACAGCAAACCCAACTAGTTGCCACCCAAAGCGATGAGATTTCTTCTTTGAAGATATAGTTACTAGAGGCTCAATCCCAGGTTATTAGCCTTTCAGAGGAGAAGGAGAGGATGTCCAGAGAAGCGCAGGAGTTCCAAGCTCTCTTAGATGACAAACTTTCAGCTTTACAGATTGCTAATGACACAGTGGCATCCCAAGCCTCCCAAATCCAGCAGTTGCAAGATCAACTCGCAAAGTCACACTCTGTTCCTCCAAGCCCTAATGTTCCCTTGATTCCTTCTCTTTCACCGCAGGATTTGGCTGCTCTTCAAAGATAGGCTACTTTGTGTCCTCTATTCCAAGATAAAGTGGAAAGATTGCAGTCCAGAATGGACTTGTTATGGTCTACCTTTGAGCAGTTTCAGGAATATGTTCCACCAGACCATTCTTTCTTTGTCCACTACCACTTACAGAAGTTGGTCTTCTACATGAAGCTTTCCATGATGGATTTACCTCTTCCGGAGGGTGGATGGAGTGGGGCTTGGTCTGCTGAGTTGTTGACAGAGGTAGTAAGGATGGTGTTTGAAGATTCTATCACGCCAGATACTATGTTGATGTCCTACATGTATCTACAAGGAGACTTGTTAATTCCAGATGAGGTGGACATGGCATGGTATGTGGGGGATGTGGTTTTACAAGCTATTTTGTATGTCAACCATTTGGAGTTGCGCATAGCTGACATGTTCTAGGGTTACTCCTCCAAAGTGACTGATTGTCATGATAATTCGTGGCATCCCATGATTGATTCTGTGGTCTTGAATCAAAGACAAAACACAGCTCCTACCTCTGCCCAGAGTACTAATCAACTAAGGATGGATCTCTTAGCCTATCTTTCAAAACATAATCCGTTTGATTCTACCTTCTTTGATGCCTATCATAGATCTCTCTCTCTCTCTCTCTCTCTCTCTCTCTCTCTCTCTCTCTCTCTCTCTCTCTCTCTCTCTCTCTCTCTCTCTCTCTCTCTCTCTCTCTCATGTGTAGGAAGTAGCAACAAGCAACATGTATGCATGTGCTCATGCATGGCTCTTCTTTTTCCTTTCGGTCTAAGATACATTCAATTTTAGGATTGGCACAAATAAGTATTTGATGTGCTTTTATCTCAAAATGTAGTCATCTGCTAAAACTAATGCATCACTATTCTTGCAATTTCCAGACTACTTAGATATCTTCAAGTTTAGGATATATTCTTTTCTCTCAAGAATATATCTATATAAAAATGTAGATGAATGAACATCCATTAGCAAGGCCTTTAGGCAATGCTTGGTTAGCCTTTAGCCCATGGGTGCTATGTGTGGATGCTGCTCATGGATGGCCATACATGCATTTCTTCATGCATTTAGGATTTGTGGTTGCAAATGTGTCTATCGCTTATGTTTTGAATTTGAATAGCTTTGAGATTTTTTTGTTATGTGACTCTTATAGGAAGACTTGCTCAGGATAAAACTTAAAAAGCTCATATTGTCTTCATATTTTAAAGTGCTTGGGCCAATATTTTTTAATGATAATATATGCTTCTTTTTTGTGAAGCCTACATGGAATGTGCTAAGATGTGCAATGCTTTTGATGTAATAAAGCATATTTGAGTAAAATGTATTGAGTATGTATAATGTGATGTCTCTTTCTTAAGGTTTATATGGAACAGTTATGATAATCCAGTGATGGTTGGTATATTTATATTTGATGTTTAATATTTGATATTTGAATATGCACAATACATTTAATTTTAAAAAGCAAATCATGCCTTTGATAAAATGTATTGATAATGGGTTATGTGGTCGCATGTTTACTTTGTTTTGTTTGTTAGTTGGAACGTATCAATCATGCATGTGTTTATAACTAAATTTCATATCTCACAAAAATGGCACATACTATTATGTATTCCAATATTTAATAATTTATATTTAGATATACATTGTACATTTAATGTGGCTGTACATATATATTAAGCCATGCTTTTGATGAAATGCATTGATAACAGATTTTATGGACATCTAATCAATATGGAGTGTTTGCATCGAGTAATTGGCAGAGACTATGTGTTGCGTATTCATAGGGGTGTGTTTAGCTTCACAAGGTGTAAATGATGGTAGATTGCTAGGGTGAAGGCTCAAAGAGGGGTTTTAGATAATGACAGATCCATTTGTAGAAATGTTTAAAACCTACCTTTTCATCAATATATTTTAAACGGACATCATGAACTAGGCCAATTATAGTTAGGTATAGATCTAGCTAATACTATACCATCACTAGTTGGTTACAATATCTGACATCACATGGATGTAGAAAATCATGTGATTGGTAAGTCATGTGTAAATAATGTTCTGACATTTAGTCCCCAAAGAGGGGTTTTAGGTCATGATAGATCCATTAGGGGATGTCGCTATTGCATGATGTTTGGAATATACATTTTCACATTGAGATTGCAAGTGGCAATTATAAACTAGCTCAATGACAGTTTGATGTTGATTTGGCTAATGCTTTTATCATAAGTGCGGATGGTTGCAATGGCTGAAAACACAAGAATGTGCAAAATCATGTGATTATTGAGCCATATGTTAATATTGTTTCGATGTTTAACTACCAAAATGGAGAAAATCATAATGGAGTGGTTTATGAGAGTATGTCTCACCATATTGAAATTGCAAATGGGGATAGTGAGCCAATTGAACATGTTGATATAGATTTGATTATGATACATGTTGATCATGTTGCTGCTAATATTTTAACATCAACCAATAGTTATGATATTAGGAATTACTGCAATGTGAAAAATTCCAATATTAATGAGTCACATGTTATTAATATTGCAAATTTTTATCCCCAAAATGGTGGATTGTGATCCATTTTGCATACTTTGCATGCAACGGATGTTCATCTAGCAACAATAGTATTGCTACTTTTGGAATCGAATGTGCATTCCATGGGGGAAATATGTGAGAGGTGTTTTAGCTAGATTGTGGAGATGTGAGACTCTGGTTGTTAACCCTCAAACGAACAAAGGTGGAAAATTCAGAAAAGCTGAAGCAGAAGACAAGGCCAAGGCAAATGTGAAACGGAAGACAAAGGCGTACCAAGAAAAATCTAGAAACACAAGAAGCACAGAAATGTCCTAAATAAGGGAACAAGGCGCACAAGGAAAAGCGCAAGTCAATACTTTTGTAAAAGAGCGCAAGCGCATCGTGAATTAATTTAAGGAGTGTTGGGCTCTCACGCGTGCAATTTGTAAAGGTAGATGGGCGATAGGAAGGAAGCTAGGAAGATAGGAGGACAATGGAAAAAAGGGCCTCGGTCAGCCATGTAAAAAAGGGGATAAGGGGATGACCGCCCAAAAGGGATTAAGGGTTTTGTATATAAAGTTGAAAAGTGAATGAGAAGCTCATGCTTATGTGTGGCCAAAAGTGGCTCTCCTCTTCTTCTTCTTGTTCTTCTTGTTCTTGCTTGCTTGAGCTTGTGCTTGAGAGAGGGAGTGTGAGAGTGTGAGGGAGTGAGTGTGTGAGGGTGAGGGAACGGGGAGAAGAAGCTCTCCGTCTTCTCCTCTCTTCTTCTCTTCTCTTCTCTTCTCTTGTCTTGCTTGCAACTATGGAGCTTGGAGCGTGGAGCTTGAGGATGGAGCTTGCTTGAAGCTTGCACTTGGATCGTGGAGCTACCGGAGTGCGCGGAAGAGGAGGTAACTCAATCGGCATGGAGGTAAGCTCACTACACCTGTAGATATGGATGGCGCGTCGGCTATGTGAGAGGTAGCCATTAGTGCTCGGCTTGGAACGCTTGAAACAATAAGCGGTCCGTGGGTCTTGGCAGTTGAGCGAAAGTTCCCACACTGATACAAGGGTCGATTTTGTTTGGAAAGCACTATTGTCGAAATGGAAAAGTAATGTTGCTACTGGTGCAATTTCCACCACAGCCATTGCATGATTGGTTTGCATGGTATGAATTCTTAGAGTAGGATATTTAAAAATAACATATAAGCATACAATAGTGCTCTTGCGTCAATATCAACTTGTATCTAATGTTGATGAGCTGCTTGTTGTCAAGAATAGTTTTACATTTAGAGTGCATGGCTCTATTTATCAGCATATAGGTCCTTTTTGCTCCCTAATATGTAACATCAAGAAAGGCCAAGATTTGCACAACTCTATGTTTATGATACTGAGCATGAGTTGTTTAATCGATTGGGAATTACACATGATTTTTTAATCAAATTTACTTGGGAAGCTTCAATTTATGATGCATCAACACAACATATATGCACAAGCCTTTAGGTTTGTGGGTATGCAATCACAAAATAATCCCACGTAAGAATTAAGAATGAGTATTTTTGGTATTCAAAGAACCAAGAAACAGTACTCGACTCCTACAACAATAATTGAGGTTGTAGCTATCGTGCCAGGATAGGGTGATGAAAATACTCTTGATTGCCAAGATATTCATGTTTACACTTGAGGTGGTCGATGTATTAGTAGCATATATTCTTTTGAAAGTAGATTATTTTTCATGTTTCAATATCTATTTGACTTTTGCAAATGCTTACCCACTTGAGTGGGGCTATATTACTTGGCTTGTGACTATCAAAAGGACGCTTGTAAGCGTTAAGTGTTATTGAGAGTCTATATGATGATGTCAATATAGATATTGAGCTTCCAATTTTTGTCAAAGCTATACATTGTGGATACACGTAATTTTTTTGGTGCATATGTAGAAGGTTGACCACAAGAAGAGGTTTCAATGCTCTCATACTAATAAGATACCAAGGCATTGATTTAAGTATAGGTTCAAAGATTTTGGTTGTTTTGTGACACTACATCAATGTTTGTCAGTACCTATTGAATGGTTCACAAATATTCATCCATGTATTACTATTTTTGGAATAAAATGGCATTTGTTAGTTGTTTCATGTACTTATATTGTGAATTTGTTCAAATGAATGTGCTAAAAAGAGAGGTAAGACTATTGTTGTTAAGATAAAGTTGTGGATAAGGATAAAAATTGGATAAGATAAGGACAAGTTAGTATGTGGAAAAAAGGATCTCATAGATATCCACTTTATTTAGAGATAAGGCTCACCTACCTCATTTAATATACCTTGTATATATACAACCACTAGCAATGAAATGCTCAACTGCAGTTCACTATCTTTTCTATATTGTCTCTATCTCTATCTCTTATTGTGCACATTATCCTCTTATCTTCAAGTTCCTGGTTTTCATTACATGGTATCAGAGCACCAGGTCCTATCTTTCAAGCTTATCATATTATCCTACAAATTCACAAACTACTCGTCCTCCTTTACTCTCATTCTTCCAATGGCTCTTGTTAATGCCACCACCTCCTACAACCGACACATCAAGATCGACAAACTCAATGGCAGCAACTATCAAGTGTGGAAGCCAAGGATGAAACTTTACCTATCTCAAGCAAATCTATGGAATATTATCAATGGCAAGGAAGACTGCCTTGAATAAAAAGGAGCAGACAAGGAAGATTGGATACAAATAGATGCAGCTGCGAGAATGAAAATACTTGTCCATTGTGGAGATTGTCAAGTACAACTAGTAAGAACAATACCCATTGCAAAAGGTATTTGGGAATTCTTCAACAATACATATGAACACACAGATATTGTTTATCAAATGACCATGTTTAGAAAACTATCTACTGCTACTATGCATGAAGATCAATTTGCCACTAAGTTCTTAGAACAGTGGCAATCCTTGCTAGATGAAACCATAATATCTGGTCTGGTCATCTCAGAAGAATTACAAGACATGTTTCTACTCTCTTCTTTGCCTCTATCGTGGAGAGCCTTTATTACGACTCAAACTTCCACTGATAAACTCAAGCTTCAGCCACTAATTAATAGAATCAAGCAAGAGCAAGTAATGAGAGATACCCTTTCTACTTCTTCAAATCAATAATCCAAGGCTTTAGCTGTAACTGCTTACAATCCAAAACATTTTCACAAAAGAACTCAACACTTTCAACAAAAGACTAAGTTTTCTTCTCGGTCTAACTTCAAAGGGATTCTCAGTAATCCACAACATAAGCCTAACTCTTACTAGTCTTCTCAATCCCTATCCTTAACAAGAAACCCTCATTATCATCTCATATGTAATGCTTGCAAAAGACAAGGTCATATTGAAAAGGATTGTCATCAAAAAAATAGATTCAACAAATGTTAATCAAAAGGTCAGGCTCACTTTGTTAGTATCGACAATTATGACATAGAAGAAGAACCAGAAACAATCGTCAACCTAGCCACATGTGTTTGGGCATCTTCATCAAACTCCAAAGAAGAATATATATGATTTCTAGATTCTGGAGCTACTCATCATATGACTTTTCACAAGGAATAGCTAATCGACTTCAAAGAGATCTCTACTCTGCTCCGTGTTGCCATGGGGGACAACAGCATTCAACAAGCTCAGGGCTATGGCACAATTCAAGTGGAGCTTTCCTCCAATCACATCATCAAGGTACATAGAGTCTATTATGTTCCCAATCTCAAGAAAAATCTATTAAGTATCAGTGAGCTCACTTCTCAATCCTCTCTCACTGCTCACTTCTATAAAGACCACTGCATCTTACAACTACTCTCACCTTCTCTCAAACTTACCTGCCCCAAAGAAGGTCGGCTTTATACATTTGGGTACTAACTACTACAACCTTCTTCAAATGCTTCAGCTAACTCCACTTCATTGACAAGTCTACCACAGAACGCACTCCTATGGCACTCAAGGCTTGGTCATGCCTCTCAGAATGTTTTCCAACAACTTATTCACAAGAAGCTTGTCCACGGCATTCCAACTTCTCTCTCTCAAAATTCCATTTTGTCAAGCTTGTGCTCTCAGTAAAGCCACAAATCTTCCTTAATCCAAATCTTACTCCATTACGACCCAACCACTTCAATTAGTGCACTCAAACATTTGTGGTCCAATAAATCCCGTTTCTCTCACTGGAGCAAAATACTTTATGGTACTTATTGATGATTATTCAAGATATACGGTTGTATATTTTCTTACGAGGAAGTCACAAGTCTTCTCCAAGTTTCAAGAATATAAGGAAGTAGTTGAAAATAAGCACGAGTTACGACTGAAAGCTCTTCATACCGAGACAATGGAGGATATGTATAAATTTATCGTCCAAGAATGTGGTGGTATTTTAAAGTTTGCACTAAAATTGGATGAAGCACATATTCAAAAGGGACAAAAGATAGAAAGAGTTAGAATTTGTATCATGAAAAGGGCATTGGATTACAATACTGGTAGGGGGAAAGAACAACAGTTTAAGATACAATCCAAGATGGAGCTTTGGTGGATTGGTGCGGCCCAAGTACCAACTAAAAGTCATGAAATCTTGAAATGATTATTCTCTTGTACATGTATTCTTGATATTATAAAACCTCAAAGTAAAGGTAAAATGTTGATAGTCAATGGTGTTGGTAGTTTTAGTGTTGAATGGTATATGAGTGTTGAATTAAAAAGTATCAAATGTATGCTTGGATTCAGTAATGGGGCCAATGCAAAATATCCTTGTATTTATTGCATGGAGAAGTTGGAATCCAAAGAATGGAGTACTTTGCGGCCAGCAAGAAGAGCCCCGATTGGGAACTCTATAGATTTGAGCAAGTTCAAAAACGTGGATGGCTTGTGGGATCCTATTCTCTCAATCTCTCTAAGGAATGTTCATATTTGTACATTACGTGTAGAGATTAGAATAATTGATAAGTTGCTTAGATTGCATCTTGACTATGCATATTCAATAAAACCAGTATCTTTGTCAGATGACTGCATTGATAAATGTGAGTCTTTACTATCAAAAATGGGTTTTCATGGAGGCCAAGTTCAACTTTGAAAGGATTCAATAGCTTCAGGGAAAATAAGAGAGGTCTTAGCTGATGTCTCTATGGGGGGTGCAAAAGCTAGACGATTTCCAAGAAATCATACTGGTAAACAAATGAACACATTGTGGGAGTACTAGAGAGAGTTGTGTGCAATCACAACAAATGTGGCTAGCACACCACGAATTGCATTTCTATGAATGGAGGTTTGGAGACACCTTGATATATTTTTAAAAATGCTCAGGGAACAAAAGATAACATCTAACTATTCGAAAGAGTACAAGCATTCAATTGTGAATCTTGTTCAAGCAATTAAGGAAGCTTGGAGAGAAAATGATATTAATTTCTACTTGGTAAGATAGACATAAATTTGCACCTTTTTACTTTGAAAACAAGGTTTAATGATTTAAATTGATTATTGCTTCTTGGGTTGTCACAGCATATTCTTCTTTTTCATGGGCCTTATTTTGTGGAAGAGCAAGGGCCCCTAGCAACTTACAGTAGTGTGGGAGCTTTCGCTCAACTGCCAAGACCCATGGACCGCTTATTGCTTCAAGCATTTCAAGCGAGCTCTCATGGCTATCTCTCACCTAACCAATGCGCCGTCGATCCTCTTGGGATGTAGTGAGCTTACCTTGATGCCGAAACGAGTTGCCTCCTGCCTCACACAAGTCGATAGCTCCATGATCCTAGATGCTAGCTCAAGCATCCTCAAGCCTCCTCCATCTCCAAGATCCATTCTCCATAGCCACGTGCAAGGCAAGAGAAGGGAAGAGAAGAGAGAGGAAGAGAGAAGAGGAGATGGTAAAGAGCTTCATCCTCTTGAACCCTCACTCCCACACACTCACTCACTCCCTCACACTCTCACACTCTCTCCCTCAAGAACACACACACAAGCAAGAAGAAGAGAAGAAGAGAGGACTCTTGTTAGCCACACACCAAAGAATGAGCTTTCATTCACTTTTTGAAATTCATATATACAAACCCTAAAACCCCCCTAGGCGCCCATCCCTTGTTATATGACCGCCCATTGTGGCAAGGTCCCTTTTTCTAATTCCCTCTTATTGATTCATGCCCTAAGCCTATACCCGTCTATCTTTTACAAGTGGCACAGGAGGGAGCGTGATGCTCTTTTACAAGAGTTTGTAGAGTTTTTGAGGCGCCAAGCTGTTTGTTGGGGAAGGGCAAGCGGTTGGTTAGGCGATGGTAGGGCCATAGGTGGGTTGGGCTGCCGTGGAGCGTGGGCAATACTGTCAAGTGGGTGATGAGGCCTCCGAAGTTGATGGTTTGGCACATCTTGCAGTATCTACGAGGAGAAAGTGCAGTGCTCTTACCTAAGGGGAGTGTCTGCTTTATTGTGGGGTGCCTTATGCGCATGCTGGTGGAATGAGAAGCTGGGTCTAACAACAAGTAGGCATGGGTGATGTCCCACACTTGAGGACCCCGTTCGTGTGGTAGGGAAGTGCGGTGAGTGTAGCGTAGGGTGGAAAGTCTAACCATAGGTGAGAGTGTTACCTCCCTAGGTGTGTCCTTCCCTTGGTGTGCCCTAAGTATGAAGTGGAGGCAAAAAATGGCTAGGGAGTTAGGAGTGGGGCCGACCGACCATGGTCACTAGATGCGCCTAACTTAAGGACCCCTAGGTGGAGGGATTGTGAGCAATGTGCCACGACCAACGTGCAAATGCGTTTTTTTTTTTGTTTTTGTGGATTGGGTTTAGTAGTAGGGAATTGTTAGTCCTCGTCCTCAGGGGGGTGGTGAAGGAGATTTAATGGAATGGCTCAAAAATCTCCAACTTTGCATGAAATTATTAAGGTTCAAGTGAACCTGGAGGGGAGTGGTGGAGAGGAAAGGATGGTTGCAGTGAGTGAATCGGCTGTCACTCAAGTCTTCAAGAACAGCAAGGCAGAAAGAAGGGAGGAGGCTGGCTCACATCATCAGGCGTGTCATCGCACAGTTATCAATTGCGTTAGGATAAAAAAAGAGCGTGGAAAGGCTGCATTCGGTCGGGGTGGGGTCTTGCCTAAGTAGGATTTTTAGGAGCCTAAGATATTACAAGTGGTGATGAAGGCAGGATCCAGGCAGGAGGAGAAATCAGCGATAAAGTGTATCATGGTGGCATCTATCCCATGGGTGTTTGCATCGAAGTCTACTCCTATTCGTCGAGGATATGCCATGTGGGCAGGGTCATTCCTCTCCAAAGGGAGAGTGTTATAGAAGGACATCCATGCGAATATGTTGTCGTCAAAGATGTGCCTTCGCCATAGTGGTTGCACTCGTATCCGGGCACGGACCAAGGCACTTCAAAAACTTTATTTTGATAGTATTCCGCATCCTTGGTGCCCCAGAGGGTGGGATTCTTCTCTCTTTCCTTCAGCCACCACTGGTGGCTTAGACTGCTTCCTACATTAATCAACTCGTCCACTATTTTAGTGGGAAGAACTTTGTGCAGGGCATTGGGGATGAGGAAGCTGAAGGTGAAGGGTTTCTTCTCCTGTTCCTGTCTCTCCCTGAGTATGAACTCAGCATGAAAACTGGGAGGCATGTCATTTGGGCATGGCAGGAGGGGTACAGAGGGCTGGGCCATAGGGTTAGCTCTTAATCTTTGTCTAGCTTCTTTCACTAGTTTCCTCCTCTTTTCCCTCAGGGTGGTTTTCCTCTCCACAGATGCGTCTGCTAGCTGCCCTTGCCCTTCGGGATGGGGTGAAGGGGGTTGTGGAACCACTTCTTCTTCGAATCCGTCTAGGTTGATGTGCATTTCTGTCTCACTCCCTGGGTGCTCTTGCTATTGCATCCCTTCTATGAACCCTAGGACATCAATTTCTTGGGGGTTTAGGCAGGCCGATAGCAAATACCTACATTGTTCCCCAGGCTTAGCCTCACTGTAATGGGTTGGGAGGGCATGTGTAGCCCTACTCGTAGGGCTCTGTGCGCTATGCTTAGTTTCTCTTTTACTGCCTCCAAGGATTCCCTTTCCTCCTCATGAGTGGCATCCATCAAGGTGTTTAGGAAGATTCGTTGTTGAGTGTGGAAGGCCAATTGGGCTACCTCTGCTCTGACTTCTGCTAGGATTTTCTCTTTCTCCACTAGAGCCAGGCAAAGTGCCAAGGTCTTCACTCTTTGCTCATTCTAGCCTACCCACTCTTCAGTCCTCTTTTTCATTTCTTCCATGCCTTCTCCCTGTCTTTGCACCAAGGCTGTGAGCCTATGCTGCTGATCTTCCAACTCTCTGCTCATTCGCTCCTGTTCTTCTCTTTCAAGGCTTAACCTTTTAGTCATTGTTTCCATTTCTCAGTGATGGTGCTCCTCTTCTTGTTTCCTCCCTTCCTCTCCTATGGTAAACTCCTTCATGCCCTACTCAATCCACCCTGTCTTCACTGTTAGATCTTTGTATTGCATGATTAGTAAGTCATATTCTTTTTGCATCTTCTCAAGCTCTTGATTTTCATCTATGAGCTGTCACCGCCAGCTTTGCTCCTTTTCTTCTTTGGTCTTGAGTTCCCCCTTCAAGTTGAGGATTTGCTTTTGTTGCACAGCCATTTGCTTTGTTTTTTCGAGCTAGAAGGCTGCTACCGCTTCCCTTTCTGCTTCCAGCTTGGCTACCGTGATCCTCCTTTTCTCCCTTTCCCTTTCTAACTGCGAGAGCAGTTCATCGACGTATTCATCACGATTTGCGTGTGGCGTCATGGTGGTGGGGATTGGGGTGGTCGAGGAGGCTTCCATTTTTTGGCAGTTTGGCTCTTGCCTGGATTTGGCATCCGTTGTTGGCCTTTCGTGTCCGGTGACTGGGCCTCCCCGCTCCTTCCTTGTGCTAGTTCCTTATTGATAAAGTATTGCATCCATGCCACAAAACTGTCCATGTCGATGCTGGCCGTGATGCTAGGGGTGGCAGTGGTGGCTTCATTGTCAGGTGCCAAGGGGGCCGGAATGGGATGGAGGGGGGCCTTACCCTTGCCCTTGATGACAGTGGACGCCATGGCTTCAGGTACTTGTGTGCTTGAGCCAGATCTATCTTCCCTAGGCAGACTTAAGGTCCCTAGGCCATCAAGTCAGCTCTGTTGTTCTATAGACTGGCAAATTGCATCGGCCATGTTGTGCGCTTGAGCCAGATCTATCTTCCCTAGGCAAACTTAAGGTCCCTAGGCCATCAAGTCAGCTCTGTTGTTCTATAGACTGGCAAATTGCGTCGGCCATGTTGTGCACTTGAGCCAGATCTATCTTCCCTAGGTAGACTTAAGGTCCCTAGGCCATCAAGTCAGCTCTGTTGTGCGCTTGAGACGGATCTATCTTCCCTAGGCAAACTTAAGGTCCCTAGGCCATCAAGTCAGCTCTGTTGTTCTATAGACTGGCAAATTGCATCGGCCATGTCTTCCTCCTCTTGTCTTCTCAACTCTGCCTCCTCTTTCATAGCTCTTCTTTCTCTCTCTTCTTATATTTTCCTTGCTTCCTCGGGCAACCTTTCAGCTTCTTCCTTCTCCTTCTTTTTCCACTCCATTACCTCTCTTAGGGATTCCTTTTTTGCTCTTTCCAGATATTTTTCTTCATTTTTCCTGCTCGCCTTCTGTTTCTTCTTCTAAGTTGCCTTCCTAGTGAACTCCTTTGTTTTTCTTCGTCCGGATTGAGCCTCTCACTCCTCCTTCTCTGTCTTGATTTCTGTCCAATCGCTCAATTGCTCCTCTTTTTTATGGGTCAGTGACCTGTCTGGGATCTCATCTGCTCCTTTGCTTTCCTATTGGGCCTCTTTCACAGCCTCCTGAATGATGGCCTTTAGTATGCTTCCATACCCGATGAAGGAGGCTTTCAAGGAATATTTCTTCCTCTCTGTATTCTTAGATGTCGGGGATTCTCCACCTACCTGTTCATTGCCCAAGGCTAGCCATCCAGGAAGCTGTAGGCCTCTTTGCCTGCCACTCTTTAGAGCATGTGCTCGGTGTACTGCAGGTATTTTTCTCTCTTAGTGGTAGCGTTCACCTTCTTGTAATTGACGCACACTCTAATCTTTCTGTTCTTCTTCATCATTATGACTATGGGCGACACCCAGTCCATGTGCTCGATTTTGTAAATGAATCCTACTTTCATAAGCTTATCAATCTCCTCTTTGACTGTATGAGCGTGTTTTGGATTCATCGGGTATGGACGCTGTTTGATCGGTGTTGCGTCTAGTGTCATGGGTATGTTATAAGTCACTACACTCGAATCCACCCCCTTAAGCTCCTTTAGGGACCAAGCGAACACGTCTATATACTCTCACAAGAGAGCGACAAGACTTGTCTCCTCTTCCTCTGTCAAGTCATTGGAAATTAAGACCAGTCGGGGGTGTCTTCCCTTCTTGTGCTAGGTTCACCTCCTTAACCTTGGCTGGTCCCTCGATGGGTTCACTCGTTTGCCCTTGGCGTTTGGCACCCAACAGGATTACTACCGTGTCACCCTTCTTGAATTTTGTAAATCTCCTCGGGAGATCTTGCAGCTTTCTTTGCTCCTCCGTTTGTGCGTCCCTAGGCTGTTTTGCCCTATCTTCCTTCAACCGTCTATGCCTTAGGTCGACGGGTAGGTCCCCCTTGGTGAGTCTAGTCTTGGATGGTCTAGGTATCTCTGTCTGAGCCCACTTCCGACTCAGAATCGAACTCACCATTTTCACTAGAAGAGGTGATTTCTCCTGGCAGTCTCAGCTCAGAGGGTATCAGCTCAGAGGGTAACTCTGTTCTAAGCACTGGTGTTGTACTTGGTTGGGTTAGGCCTGCTTATTCTAAATCTATGGCTCCTGTGTGTTCCAACCACGCACGGTCACAATCCATGCACATCACCCCTCATTCCATCCTAAAGACACCCTTTTTCTGTGGCCTAGAGTCCGCTTGTATCTATTCTATTTCTCGTCCCTCAGTGTCATATTCCACCGTGTCTATCTCACCCTTACTTTCGTCACTGAAGGAATGACAGTCTTGGTACTCATCCTTGCAATCATCTTTGTCCGACTGCTCATTGTTTGCTAGGTTTTGGCACATCTCTTGTCTTTGGTTGGAGACTAGGGCCCAATTGTACATGAGGTTTAAGTCATGCACCCTGGTCCATTGCCACCTAGGTCCATTTAGCACATCTTGGATTGGCTTGAAGTTTGCTACTGGATTTCCAGCTAGAGTGCCAGTCAAATAGTACAGAATCTCTTGGAGTTCCTTCTTGTTAATTGGCACTTGGAATGTGATAGGCTTAGGTCACCCACAAAGGGTTCCTGCCATCATGCAGACTGGTATGGAGGGTTTGTCTTTTGTCCTGCTAACTGTCTTGATGGCTTGCTCATATGCCTCATGATCTAAGAATGGCACGTCGATCATAGCAAGGACATGCATCCAGTCTCGCTCATCCTTCGAGCATGGGATATACTTGGTCAAGGGCCCATAGGACTTCTTGACCTGAGCATTACCCTTAAGCATCGCGGAGATGGCCTCCAAATTGATCGGTGAGGTTTTCCACGTGTCCATCTCTACTCTCATAGCTTCCATTCTATTGCCAAGGAAGATTAAGCCGTTTCCCCAATCTTTGATGACTCTGGCATTGCGCATCTAGGATCGGCCTAATAAGATATCGTAGTCCACTCCCTTCATGACTATAAAGTCAACTAAGAATTGGATGCCTGCGATCTTCACCGGCCAGTTTTTAAGTACCCTGAATGGTTTCACTTTCATACCATTTGCTAGTGTGATGTTGAACCTGGCGGTCTCCCCAGGTGGGTTTCCCCACATCTAAAGCACTGTGTGGCTCAGTACACTAACCCCCGCTTCTATGTCTACAATCCCCTTTCTAGTTGTGTCACCCAGAGACAAGTAAGACCGCATGCGTCTCGGTGCCTTCCCAAAAAGCATTAACATGCAAGGACTTAGGCATAGAGTGCAGCGTCAAGCTTGGTATTTGTGTCTCTTTGTCATGGTCGTGTAGGTCTATGACAGCTTGCTCTCGTGATTCTTCAACCCACTACTTCAAGTCTTGCCATAGGGTGGAATGCTGCCTAATTAGGTCTCCCAGGCTCAGCGTCATAGGAATGGTCTCACCAGCTTGGTAAGGAGGTCGTTGGCTGCTCATCTTTCTCTTATTCCGGATTGTCCTGGCCAATGGCCATGACTAATTTGTTGGCTTGTAGCGTCGAGGCTTTGCCTAAGCAGTATTGCTTGCGGCGTAGTTGCATCTCTTGCTTTCGATTGAGGGGGTGATATTGGCATGCGTATGCTGGAGAGATCTTCGATCTCATTCTTTAGGATGGGCCCAACATCTTTTAGGTGCTCTTGGGCCTCTCTGACCCATTCCTTCACTTTCTTGATAGCCTCTAGTTGGCACTTCGGATGCAGGTACTCTCGTACCCTAGCACTTCTCTTTTTGGCTATCTTAGGGGCTGAGGTTTTTGCCTCCACATCAGTGACCTTCTTTCCAGCAGGTAGAGTAGTGGCAGTCTTGGTTTTCAGTGTGACCTTAGCTTCGGGTTTCTTCTTTCTCCGTCTATGGCTCTTGTTCCCAATTGAGGCTGCATCGAGGTTGCTCGGACCTGGCAATGATATGTCAGCTTGCTTTGTCTCTATGCTCAGATCATGACACGCAATGGAATAGGTGTGGCCTCCCCATTGAGATTCTCGATGTGCCGAACAGCCCCAATGGGAACAGATGGTATGTTGGCTGAACTTGAGGATGGTTTTCTCTTGGGACAGTCAATGAAGAGGTGAGTGATTCCGCACTCTGGGCACCTTAGTTCTGCCTTGTCTCTATTTGGTTGCTCCCTTTCAGGACAATGTGATGAGACGTGCCCTGGATGACTGCAAGTCCAACATATGATTGGATCCTATGTATGCCCTCCTAGCCCTCTACCTCGGCCTCTTCCTAAAACATCATCTTGATCCCAAGAACTAGCCATGATGAGCCCAACACATGAAAATGTGTCTAGAACAAGTACTGCTACACAGATGGGGCTAAATAGAGACCAGTGGTAGAGGGTAAGGGAAAGGCCCCCATGCATACACTAACATTAGTCATGGCTACCACTACCTGCGCTTTTCCCATCCGGTTTCCTAATCCTAACCTAATCTAAATGCAACAATGTTTGAAGGTAAAAAACCAAAATGATTTCTCCATCTTTTCCAATCATCAAAATAGTAAAATAACCCAAAGTACTTACTTGTTTTGAAGATCAAAAACCCAAACTTCCTACCTACCTCAAGCTTCGGTTCGGGGATGAATCCCTTACTTTGATGCTCGATATGAGGTGTGCGAGGGCTCAAGCTTGAATCCGTTGGTCCCGGCAATGGAACCAAAATGTCGGAGCTTTCACACAACCACCAAGACCCACGAACCGCTCATTGCTTCAAGCGTTCCAAGCGAGCTTTCATAGCTATCTCTCGCCTAGCCGACGCGCCGTCGATTCTCTCGAGGTGTAGTGAGCTTACCTTGATGCTGAAACGAGTTGCCTCCTCCCTCACACAAGTCGATAGCTCCACAATCCTAGATGATAACTCAAGCATCCTCAAGCCTCCTCCATCTCCAAGCTCCATTCTCCATAGCCATGTGCAAGGCAAGAGAAGGGAAGAGAAGAGAGAGGAAGAGAGAAGAGGAGATGGTGAAGACCTTCACCCTCTTGATCCCTCACTCCACACACTCACTAACTCTCTCACACTCTTACACTCCCTCCCTCAAGAACACACACACAAGCAAGAAGAAGAGATGAAGAGAAGAAGAGAGGATTCTTGTTAGCCACACACCAAAGAATGAGCTTTCATTCACTTTTTGAACTTTATATATGCAAACCCTAAAACCCCCCTGGGCGCCCATCCCTTGTTACATAACCGGCCATTGTGGCAAGGTCCGTTTTTCTAATTTCCTCTTATTGCTTCATGCCCTTAGCCCATACCCGTCTATCTTTTACAAGTGGCACAGGAGGGAGCCTAGCAGTTTTTTACGAGAGTTTTTAGAGTTTTTGAGGCGCCTTTCCTTTAAAACTGCTCTTGTTGCCTCAGCTTAGTTTTAGAGGCTGCCTCTACGCCTTGCTCTTTTTCTGTTCTTTTTGCACTTTTTCCTTTATTTTTTTGCCATTCCGATTTGAGGTTAACAAGTAGCCAAGGTATGGAGAAATCTCACTACCAAGCATGTATTTGTTTCTTTTGGAGCACCAGACATGGAGGAGGAGCAACAAAACCAATGCCCTTTAGGAGTTATTCAACTAGTTTTTTGAAGACAAGTTCAAAGATCGAGAACACAATAAATGCGACGGAATCTAAAATATCGATACTATTTTCAAAATATTATATACATGGCCATTTTTCTTCTATAACGTAAAAACTTTCTTCTCTTGTATCCATCTATGGATTTGATATCTGTTTTGTTTGCTACTAAAATATAAGATAAGTATGTCAAGAAGTATCTAGCCCTGGAGGCAGAGAAGCTGGGACCATAACCAAATATTCGGATGGCTGTTGTCTTTTCCAAAAACACAACTTTGTGCGCATTGTACTGCAAACATGAGTATCCAAGAATCCTTGTAAGTGCTTTAATATAGACAATTGGCCATGAAGCCTCCTCTGAGAAAGTGCTATGCAAAACCCATAGAATATTGGGATCAATCTTCGATATATAATGCCCAAGTGCAACATCCTTTAGGGAACTACCACCAACTCTTGATCCTTTGGTTCTTCCCAAGAAATTATCCTCATTCGCAATCTCCAACTGTAAAAGCAACAGTCAGAATGAAAAAAATGAAAATATGTATGTGGTTCCACAAAAACAAAGAATGCATTACCATTTGATTTTCATCACTCTCAAGTTTGCTTGGATTCCATAAGCTAATTGATGTCTCCTTGACATCCTTGAGCTCCTTTACATATTCTAACTCCTCCCTTCCGAAATTGGAGATTCCAAGCTTCTCTTGAAATTGGTCAAACTCTTTGTCAGCAGCTTATAACTCTTTCTCAGCATCTTTAACCTTGCTTAAACATAGGGAAAAAGCATTTGATGCATCTATAAACTTATCATCAGACATTTGAGTATCTAATTTGAGTAAGTCCTCCTTGGACTCATTTTCAACATCCACTATGCCTTTTGCATCTATAAATGCCTCTCCAATAGCTTCTAAGCAATAATCTTCTCTCAAATTGAAAGGAATTTGGAGATCAGACAATAATTACTCATTGTCTTTAATTGGAAAAGTAGGCAAAGATGGAACAATAAGGCTTGAAGGAGTGTCAGATGGCTCATCAACCTCTATAGTGGTCTCTTCAATTACTGTCTCTGCTTTGAATTCAGCAACATCCAAGTCCTTTGCAACTAATGCTTTCATCTGGGTGTCTAGTTGCTCCTCAACATCAACTTCATCTACAATCTCTTTAAGAAGGCAATAGCTAGATAATTTTGAGGTTTCTTTATGATTTTCATCAGATCTTAGAGGGTATTTCACAAGTTCAAATACAATGAATGTAGTAGACTTAAGTATAAGATTGCATTTTTTTGGGTGTAAACAACATAACTCAGGTGCATAAAATCTATCAAGAGAATGATAACCACATTTCTTGGTAAACAAGGACTTCTCAGTGCTGACCTTCTAACTAGGCCGTGAACATACTCCTTGGAATCCAACTGAACAACAAGATATGCCAACTCTTCAAACTCTGCAAAATCTTCCTTGATAAAGTCATTTGAGAAATTGAGAACTTGATCAAGGTCCCACCCTGGATTGAAAATCTCCTAGCTGTTGGACAAAAACCAATGTTAATATTGTTTTCTATGAGAAAATCCAAAAGCTTCTCAAAGGTTGTGACATCTGTAATTTGAGACAGTCCTGGGATCCTCACAGGAGACTTTGAAGCCTTTCCCTTCTTTGGATCCTTGCTTGAACCTTCAGTTGTCACAGACATATGAGATGCTATTGAAACATTTGAGACAACTGACTCCTTTGTCATTGTGGGCTCAAGGACTCTTTTCCTCTGCATAGATGTGGAGGTAGGCATGTGTGACATCTTTGTACCAGACATCTTCTTAAGATTCAATAGCTCTAGACTGCTTGCCTATACAACACGAATATCAAGAAATAAGCCTTTTGAAGTGGTGCACTTGCTCCATGTTGGAGGATCTAGGAATACGATGTGAATAAGAGCCTTTCAGAATCTCCAAACACCAATATCGCGTTGTTTTCACGAGAGTAGGAAAACGAGTGCTGGATGAGTTAGCAATCCGATGCAATAGGAAGAATATCAAAAGCTTTCTATTTATCTTCTCGTGCTGTGTTGGACGAGTTAGGAATAGGACAAGCTAGGAATACGACACAATATTATTGTGCCTATGGTGAGGATGATCTTGACGGAGGGGGAGTGACAGAGTATGGACGGAGGGGGTGATGGAGTATGGACGGAGCGGGATGATGTGGATATTGAAGATGGAGGGGGGGTGACGGAGTATGGATGGAGGGATGTGGGGGGTGATGGAGGGGGTGATGCAGGAGGTGACAGAGGGGGTGACGGAGGGGGTGATATAGGGGGTGACAGAGGAGGTGTCGTTGATGAACAAGGAGATGGAGGGGGTGACAGAGATGGTTCGACACGTGAGGAAATGGAGAAGAAAAGTGCGTGAAAAAATTTGGGTGGCCTTAAATAGGCACGAGGGTGGGAATAAAGAATATTCCAAAAACCCTAATCAAATGGCCAATGAGAACATGACACATGGAGATCAGCACCCACGAGTATATAAGAACTTAGTTGGCGTGAACGCGATTTCACACCTTACGTCACGACTGCTATTCGTCCGACAGCTCTGACATATCCGACCAATAGAGGTGCCATACGTCCGACATTAGTGACGTCGAAAGCTACTGAAGTGTCCAAAACAACTGATAGAATACTTTAGCAACTTAAGCAAGAATCTTTATCGCATTGTATGGTGCTCATATCTCTGAAACAGAGAGATATCATTCATCAGCACTTTTACAACATCCTAAATTGCGTCATATCGGACTTCACTACACTGCAACCGTGGAACTCGTGCATTCGCATTGCATTGGAATCTGCCAATACGAAGTGATTAGGGCAAAGAAGAAACTCAAATTTGCTCTATCACGTTGTATTGGTCTAGCCTTTATTGTGAATCGAGGAGGAGGAGTTCAAGGCTTCCATCTAGTCTCTGTTACGATGCGATGAGAGTCAGTTGTCTTCGTGTTTAGCTTTTTTATCGTGTTGTGTGGGTTTTGATGGCCAAGACAAAACAAACTGCAAGGAAGGTCTTGTTAAAGAAATCTTCTGAAGAAGGTCCTGAGCTAACTGTTGAGGAGACAGTTGAAGAAATTATTGTCCCTGTTACACCAGCTAGTAAAGTTTGTTCAGGTGAATCCTCAGAGAACAAGTTATCTAGTGAGTTTGAGCCCTCAGCTTCTCCTCACTCTCAAGTTCCCAAGGAAGCCCCTGTGAGAAAAAAGAGAAAGTCAATATGGTTTTACATGCAAAGGTGTTTTGCAAAGATCAGGAAAGCTCAAAAGTCAACTAGTCACCTCATTCCTAAGGCTGTATTTTTTAGACTGGTCAAGGAGATATCTAATAGGTTGTCCCTTGTTGATTTTGTGGATGACCTCAACAAGAGATGGCAGTTGTCTGCCCTACTATGCTTGCAAGAGGCAACAGAAGATTTTTTAATAGATTTTATGAATGATGCTTATATTGCAGTTGCCCGTGCACATCGAATTACATTAATGAATAAAGACTTTAGTATGGTTAGCAGACTCAAATATAGGTTTGAAAAAGTTTTGAAGCCTCTTCCATCAACTAATCAAAAGGCATTTGAAATCCTCAATGTTCCACCTAGGAGAAAGCAAAAAGAGCCACCAGCACCCAAGATTGAAGAGGTTACCCATTTGTATCCTACAAGGGTCGCAAGTGAGCAGGAGGTTGTCTTGGAGGAGAAAAGGAAAGAGGTAATAGAAAATGAGGATCTGATCTAGCAGAGAAAGATTTTGTCTCTTGGCCAAGTGAACTACGAGAAGATGGGCAAAGTGTATAGCCAAATGGTCGTGAATGTTTCTGTTAGTCCTAAGAAAGAAGACTACCTTTGCATTTCTCCAGAGGATAAGATCCTATTTGAGAAAAGAATACTCAACTTACAGATTCAATAGTTTATTGTTGTTTGAGGTAAGGTCTTTTGCTTCTCTTTATTTATAATGAATTTTTCCAAGGGTCCTTATATTGCAATCATTCTCTTATTCATTCTTTACTTTGTATATAGGGCATATGTTGCTTCTCTTAGCATTGACATTGCTAAGGGTATATTTGTTATTGATCCACTTCTCTCTGTGGATTCGTTTTCAAAATTGGATTCAAGTATTGCAAGGTTTTTTAAGGACTTCAATAGTGTCACAAACCATCTTTTTTTTTTCATATATTGAAAGGTACTTTCTTCAACATTCTATCTCTTGACGATTTGTCTTTAAGGTTATTTCTCACTTGTATTTTGGTTTGTAGAGGACACTTGAGCCTATCTATATTGACATTCTTGTAAGAGAGGTCATTTTTATGAATTCTCTTTCAGGAATCCATGGCCAATCAAAGGTGTATTGTCAATAAATATTATTTATTTTATATTTTATTGGATACGGTTTATAGTATTTGCTAATAAGTTAATATGTGTAGTGTTGTTAGACTTGTTACTACTCACTTGGACACCAGCTTTCAAAGCATTGTTGATTGTAATGAAAGAGACCTAACTAGCCTAACTAAGGGAGAGAAGAGAGAGAAGGACTGTAGGAGACGAAGAAGAGGAGAGAGAAAGACAGGGAGAAGAGAGAGAAAGAGAGGAAAAGGAGGAAGAAGAAGAAGAAGAAGAAGAAGAAGGAGAAGGAGAAGCCATGAAAGCTTGTGAAGGTGAAAAGAGAGATTTTTGATAATTCTATGATGTCTCAAAATACCCTCTTACACCTTATATACCATCAGTGTGACTGGTATGTTCCCATGCGATGTTACCATGATCCTCGCTCATTACAAACCATCCCGTCTCATAAAGTTTTTGTCCTAAAAAACAAGGGATATTGTCTCGTAAGTGTGTGATGTAGGAAATCAGCCATAACTTTGTGTGAGAAACTCCAAACGGGACAAGTGAGGTGTCGTTACTGAGCCTACGAGATGTACTTTCAGCCCATGTGGGTGAGGGGGGGCTGCAAATAGGTCAGGACCAAAACTATTGCAAAATAGAGGGCTGTCCAGAAGTTACTGGTGTGTTGTCCAAGATAGTATGGCTGGAGAAAAATAGCCATAACTTCCGCTAGGAAACTCCGATTGGGGCAAGTGAGGTGTTGGCGTGGAGCCCTCGAGGTGTACTTTCAGCCCATGTATGGAAAATGGGGCTAAAAATGGGTCAGGACCAAAACTGTTGCAAAACAATTGGTTGTCCAAACGTAGACTGCAGCCCAAAACAGGTGTCATGGTTAAGTTCTAGCCAATACGGCCTCCTTGAGGTGTGGAAACTCATCCAAGATAGATGTTGGGTGCCAAGAAGCTTCCTCTGTTGGTAGGCCTTGCCATTTCATCAAGTATTCATGGATAGAATGGGTGCGGAGTTGCTTTTCATGCTGCCCAATGACTGCTTCAGGAATATACTGGATAAGGCTCTCCTCATCGATGGGGGGTAGCTCCTCTACATGATCTTTGGGAGTGCCAATGAAAGGTTTCAATTGGATCACATGGAAGACATTATGTATCTTAGTAGTGGGAGGGAGTTGGAGATGATAGGCCAATTCCCCGACCTTCTTACTGATTGTGTAGGGCCCATAGTAACGGTGTGCCAACTTGTTGCAAGAATCGTCCTTTAGTATAGCATAATATGACTTGGGGAACTTGAGGAGTACCAATTCACCCTCTTGAAAGTCAAGGGGTCTTCTTTTTGCATCAGCATGGAGCTTCATGTGCTCTTGAGCCCTCTTGAGGTTTGCCTTACATTGTTGAAGTAAAGCTTGCATGTGGTCCAACTCTTCTTTTCAAAGGGGGTTGAACTTTTCATTGAAGATCACGGTGGGGAGGGGCACCCAATAACCATACAATGCTTCGAAGGGGGAGACTCCAATGCTCCAATGAGTGGAGTTGTTGTAAGAAAATTCAGTCAAGTACAACCATACATCCCAAGAATTCTATACATCATGAAAAAAATGTCGCAAATAAGTCTCAAGCCACTTGTTGACTCGCTCAGTCTGCCTATTCGTTTGGGGATGATAGGCTATAGATGGGAGCCAATTTGGTCCCCATGGAGCTGACAATTATCTGCCAAAACTGACTCATAAATTTGGTGTCCCAATCATGTACTATGACATGGGGTAAGCCATGCAACTTAAATACATGCTCCATAAACTGAGTGGCAACTTGAGATGCTACAAATAAATATTTTGTAGGGATGAAATGGGCTGCTTTAGTGAGTAAGTCAACTACCACATAGATGTTATCCCAACCCTTCTTGGTTGTAGGTAAACCAGTGATGAAATCCATGGTAATGTGGGTCCATTTTCCTTCAGGAATAGGCAAGGGCTACAACAATCCACCTGGTTTAAGAGTGCTATCTTTATTTGTTAACAAGGCACACATCTAGACAAGAAGTCTTTAACATCTCGCCATAGGCCTTTCCAATGGAAGCTTTTTGAAATGCAGTCATATGTTTTGAAGACCCCTAAGTGGCCAGCAATCGGTGAAGAATGCATCTCTTCAAGGATCCTTTGGGTAAAAGGAGAGGCATGGGGAATTACAATACGGCTATGGATCCATATGAGGCCATTGTGGAGCTGATATTGAGAGTTGTCATCCATAACACCTTGCTGTAATTTCTGAAAAAGAGGGCTGAATTCAGCATCAAGCAAGTAGGCCTCTTGGAGATCTTCAATCCAATCATGGTGGAGTTCAGTGATAGATGAAACCTTGCATGCCCACATGCGAGAGAGTGCATCAGCCACTACATTGTCCTTGCCATGGGTGTGGGTAATCTCAAAGTCATAGTTTTATAGGGTAGCTACCCATCTACGTTGTTTGGGAGTGAGGTTGGGCTGAGTCAAGAAGTATTTGAGCACACGGTGGTCACTTTTCACTTTAAATTTACTGCTATACAAGTAGTGGTGCCACTTTTTAATAGCATGAATGACTACCAACATCTCCTGATCATAGACATGCAACTCTCTCTCTTTATCATCCAATTTCTGGCTCTCAAATGCTATTACACCGTGTTCTTGCAGCAAGACTACACCAATACCCCATCCACTAGCATCACACTAGATGGTAAAATCCTTTGAAAAGTCGGAGCATACGAGGATAGGGTCTGAAGTGAGCAAGTCTTTCAGCTGCTGAAAACTACGATCAAGCAAATTATCCCATAAGAAAGCCTCTTTTTTCAACCTGTCAGTTAATGGTGCTGAAATTATGGCATAATGGCGAATAAATCTCCGATAAAAAGAGGAGAGGCCAAGAAAACCACACAAGGAGGTAGTGGTAGTGGGGGTGGGCCAATCTCAGACACACTACACTTTCTTAGGGTCAGCTTGGATGCCTTTTTCACTAACAATGTGTCCCAAGTACTCAACCTCTATTTGCATGAAGACACCTTGCTTTCCTTGGCAAATAACCGGTGCTCTCTTAGTATATAAAAAATTTGTCTGACATGCTTCAAATGCTCATGCAGTGACTTGCTGTAAATGAGTATATCATCAAAGAATACCAACACAAACTCGAAAAGCCATGGCTGCAATATTTTTTTCATTAGGCTCTAAAACGTGGTGGGTGCATTAGTGAGCCCAAATGGCATGACAAGGAAATGGTACAAGCCACTATCAGTTTGAAAGGCTGTTTTAACTTCATTACCCACTCTCATTCTGATTTGGTGGTAGTCGACGAATCATAAATCAATCTTGGTGAAGTAGCATGCTTCCTTGAGCTCATCAAGCAAGTCATCAATTCGAGGGATGGGGTATCTATTTTTGACGGTGATCTTATTGAGATCACGGTAGTCAATGCATAACCCGAAGGATCTGTCCTTTTTCTTAACCAATAGAACCGGGGAGGCATAAGGGGAAGAGCTAGGCTCTATGAATCCCATTTTAGTGAGCTCCTTGACTTGCTTAGCTACTTCCTCTCTCTCACATTTAGAGAGCCGATATGGAGGTTTATTGATGGGCTTGGCATGGGGATCCAAGTCAATCGAGTGATCCACCGATCTCTGAGGTGGGAGAGTGGTGGGGGGTTGAAATAGGTCCTCATATTCAGCCAAAAGTGCTTTTAGTGCTACATTTTGCTTCCCCGAGGTGTGCTGGTCATCATTATCCTTATGCAAATGCAAGACAAAGATCTGGGAGCATTTCTTGAATTCCTTTTTGATTTGTCTTGTTGTTATAAGCTGAAAATTTGCAATTTCTTTTATGTCCTCCAAATGTACAAGCTGCCCATGCATTACAAACTCCATATACAACTGAGAGAAGTCCATAGATATTTTTCCCAACTGTTGCAGCCAATCACAACCTAAAACAACATCCACGGGGCCCATATCAAGGGTAATTAAGTCCACCTTTGCTATATAATTTTCAGCCAGCATAAGAGACACTTGTGTGCATACATGGGAGCTTATTTTCTCTCTTCCAATGGCCACTTGAACCCTAAGAGGTTGCTGTAATTCAGTAGGAACACATGTCAAATGACCAAGAGTCGATTTATTCACAAAACTGTGTGTGCTGCCACTATTTATGAGAATGTATACATTCTTGCCATCAATGTTACCATGTACTCGTAGGGTGTCCGGGCTCTTAGAGCCAGTCCATGCATCCATGGAGATCGAGCAAGCTAATATAGTGGTAAATGTGGGGTGCAAAGGGTCATTCCCAAGCATGTCATCCATGGGGCAGCCACCGGGGTCAAAAGGGAACCCGTCCGGTGAATCATAAAACTGGTTGGTGTCAAGATCCTCTTCATATTCAACATTTTCAACAAGTGTCATCATGGGAGAGTTGTCATGTAAGTCCTCGTCCAACTTGTCACTATCTTCTAGCACATACATGCTATTAAACTTGACAATGGCGTTCTTAAAGGGGCATTTAGATGCATGATTAGTCGTGTACTTATCCCCACATTTAAAGCACAAGCCTTTAGCCTTGTGATCCTTGACAACCTCGGGAGGAATGAATTTTTTACCGTTAGGACTGAAGCTATTTCGTGTCTTATTTTTAGCATACTTTGGGTCACTTTTGGAGGGGGGTGCTATCCCAAAACTGCCATATTTCGTTTCAGCATTAAAAGTGGGGTAAGTGGGGATTTTGGGGCTGCCATTCCCTGCATTGTTTCTGTGATAATTACCGGCATATGGGGGTTTCTTAATAGGGTATCTTTGTTGTCCTGTAATGGGCTGCATGCCCTCATTGTGACGGTATTTCCAACCATATCGTTCAGCCAATTCTATGGCTGCAAACAAGGTGGTTGGCTTTTGAGCCATTACATTAGCTGAAAGATGCACATCTAGCCCATAAATGTATTTATGCAATTTGGCCTCATCACTGACTGCCTCAACATACATGGATAGATTCATAAACTAGTTGGTATACTCCCTCATGGTGAGATTTTGCTAATCAAACTAATACCATTTCCTAGCCAAATGTTCTTTCTCTACCAGGGAGATAAAAACTTGGATCATATGCATCTTGAAGTCTTCCCAATCATGAAACTACTGATTTTCTCTTCGAATAAATCTCCACCATGTGTGGGCAAAACTTTACAAATGAAGGATGGCAAAAATAATCTTTGCCTCATAGGTACAGGGGTAAATGAGAAAGTAGGCTTCCAATTTAGAGGTCCATTCCTCTAATTTAGACGGGGATGAGGACTGCCCATTAAACTTTGTAAACACAATCTTGTCACGCAGCTCGTTTGGGCCTTGCTATCCATGTATGCCATGTGCTACATGCTGCCCATGTATGTTATGCTGCCCATACATGCTTTGCTATCCAAACCCTGGCTGTCCAAAATTTCCATGGGGGTCATGCTGCCCATGCATTACATGAGGACCAAACTGCACATTAGGACCTTGCTGTCCAAAATGACCATGCTATCCAAAATTGCCATGTGCATTGCTGCCCATGTAGCCCTTGCATTCCATGCTACCCAATATTTGCATTACACCCTTGCTGGCCATTCCCATGAGTGTGCATATAGCTTCCATTACGAGGGAGTTGTGGTCCCAAGGATGGGCTTGAAGGATTCGTAATGGGGAGGGAAGGATGGGTTCATCATGTTGAGTGGAGGGCTCACCCGTCTCATAAGTGTTATGGGGAACGCCATGGGTGCCACCAAAACCTTGTGGGCTATGCTCGGTCTCCAAGGGGGGAGGGTGGTTGGCCTCATGGGCAGGGACATGCTCCTTGGGTTGCTCCGAGGGGGGTGCAATGGCGGGGATGAGGGCGCCCATGCGCTCAATGAGTATGTCCATCTTGGCCATCATTTCGGAATGACAGTGATCTTGGTGAGTTATGACGTTGTTCCATCTCTCGTTGTCGTTCAGCATGACGGGTCTCATGTTAGCATATGACGTTGTTCCATCTCTCGATGTCGTTCAGCATGACGGGTCTCATGTTGTCATAGAGTATGGTTGAGCATAGAGAAGCAGTCCATCTCGGGGGCACCCTCTTCAAACATGTCTTCATGGTCCTCTTGGGCTGAGCTAGGATCATTCATTGAGGTACAGGAGTCCCTTATTTCACGCTGGAAGTCCTCTTGGGCCTTTGCTTTACCCTTGCGGCCTGCCATCCAAGTGTAGTCCACCAGACCCCTTGTAATAGAAATGACAATATCTTGAGCTAGAAAGCTCCGATTGCCAAAATTTTTGATTCAAATTAAAGCTCTCGATCCCCTCTAAGAGGATATGTAAAAATATATTTGACACTAAATGATCAGGGCTTTGCTATAATTGCTTTTTGTGGGCTAACTGTGTAGAACTACTGCCTGTCCGACAGTACCTCTGAGCACAAAATTGAGCTTATCTCCCAAACCGTAGGGCAAAATGGGGAGATTTTTGGATTAGATCGAAGGGGGGGATACCTCTTTGAATTGAGCTATGGGGTCCATGCTCAGTCACACAAGAAGGCTTTGCTGTAATTGAATTTTGTGGGCTAACTGTGTAGGATTGTTGCTTGTTCCACAGGACCTCTGAGCACAAAATTGAGCGTATCTCCCAAAACATAGGGCGGAATGGGGAGAGTTTTGGTTTAGATTGAAGGGGGGGATGCCCTCTTCGAATCAAGCTATGGGACCCACACTCAATCACACAAGAAGGCTTTGGTGTAATTGACTTTTGCAGGCTGACTGTGTGGGACTGACTGTTTGCAATACCCTGCAAGGACTCCTTCAAAGAGCATATCTTATCCCAATGGTGAGGTGCTTATTTCAAGACATCCAGGGCCTCAATGGTGATTCTCAATTCCACATAGAGACATACATCATTTGCATCCCTAGTTCTCTTGCTGAGACCATTTTCATGACTACATACCCTACCTTTCTTGCATGCATCCACCATACATTCCCAAGTGATACATGATATTACTAATGCATGTAGAGGGCTGTAGACTTAAATGATCAAGGCTCAGGCTATTCATTCAAGTGTACATGCACCTACAAGAACCTTTGGGCTCCGGATCACTGGGAGGTGGGCAAAGTTTCCCCCGGGCTGGGTTGTGCACCCCTTCAGGGTCTTTGATGGCAAGGGAGGGTCACCCCTCTTTTGTCTTGCCACTTCACCTGGCATCGGGCTTTTCCTCACCCGGAATATACATGGCAGACATTTATTATTATGCAACCAACATGATATTCATTTAC
Organism: Lygodium microphyllum; assembly: GCF_053477565.2. Taxonomy (NCBI): domain Eukaryota; kingdom Viridiplantae; phylum Streptophyta; class Polypodiopsida; order Schizaeales; family Lygodiaceae; genus Lygodium; species Lygodium microphyllum. Next base: position 144,415,046 of record NC_141145.1, read on the forward strand.
AAATTAAGGATTGGGCCTTTCATGATATGCATGATCAATAAGGAAATGGGATGGGGGAAAGGGGTTACCTCTGCAAATCAATGACTCACTGATTGCATGCCTTACCCTTCTTACAATTTCTTCCTTATCAATCGGAATCAAAACAAGAGTATGATTAAGGATTAGAGTAAAATATTAATCAATGGGAAAGAAATTTTAAGATCATCCATCCATGCATGCATTTCAAGGGTGTGGATTGAGGATGGAAATCCAATTGGCACTCTCAACCCAAGAATTTCCTCCATCTCTCTCATCAAGTGGCTGAGCTCAACAATTGGATGTAAAAGAGAGAGGAAGAACTGATTGATATACCTTGTTCAAGCCTAGGGAAGAGTTATTGGCTGCCTTCTTCAAGAACTTTGTGGTTACCCTTCTTCTTGCAGCCCGTGGTTGTATGGGGGACCTTCAATGTCGTATATCCTCACTTGTTGAAGCTTGTGGCTATTCCCAAGGCTCCCAGGGTAAGAAAACTGAAGGGGCTTCAGTGTGTCTTGACCTGGGTTGAAGGTTTCATGGCTGCCATGGCTGCTGCCCACCACAGTAGGGTTTGAGGTATTGTCAAAGACTGATGGGGGGAAGGGGGGTCAATACCTGTGCTCAAGCTTGCCCAGGAGTGTGCCAAGGCTGAGGGATGAAGCAGGGAAGGATGGAGCTGAGTTGGAGAAGGAGGAGTAAGCCATACCACTCAATGCAAAATGCATCGCGTTTTTCGGGCTGCTCCCTAGAGGGTCCAAGTAGGTCAGGTGGGGCTCAAGATTGCTCTAGATGTTGAGCAAAGTGAGAGGGAAGCTTTAGGACAAGTCATTCCGGCTGAGGAAGAGGGGGAAGCAAGATTTCTGCTGTTCTTGGGCTGAATGTTCCATGGCAGCTTGAAGGAAGAAGGAGAGAGAAGGTTCTCTTGAAAGAGTGACTGTGCTTTTGGACTTCTCTAACTTTGCTACACTCCTTTTGCCCAAAACCCTCAAGAAACTTACATGGAAATTAGTGATGACCTGCCAAATTTGTCTTCCCACCTCCAGATGTGTCCATGGTTCTTGGGAAAGCTCCAAGAAAGGCTGCCATAGTCTTCAAGAGGGTTGACAGCCTGCCTGAGTACTCCCTGTGTACCTGCTAGAGAGATGTAACTCAGGCTTTCTAACTGTGAGAAACTGTGAGAACCCTAAATCTATGGGAAAAGAAAAGGATCAAGGACAAAGCTCTGATACCACTTGTAATGAAAGAGACATAACTAGCCTAACTAAGGGAGAGAAGAGAGAGAAGGACTATAAGAGAAGAAGAAGAGGAGAGATAAAGACAGGGAGAAGAGAGAGAAAGAGAGGAAATGGAGGAAGAAGAAGAAGAAGAAGAAGAAGAAGAAGAAGAAGAAGAAGAAGAAGAAGGAGAAACCATGAAAGCTTGTGAAGGTGAAAAGAGAGATTCTTGATAATTTTGTGATGCCTCAAAATACCCTCTTACACCATATATACCGTCAGTGTGGCTGGTATGTTCCCATGCCATATTCCCGTGATCCTTGCTCATTACATTGATCCTCAGAGACCTTTCAAGTTTCTACTTCAAGAGGTCCCATTGCAAAATGGCATACATAGTTGTAGCTGGAGAGTGGTTTTAAATGCTTCAATGATAATAGATTCAAAGTTATTGAATGTAGAGGGAGTGAATGTAAGTTTCCTATGCTTTATCCTTTTTATAGTGAAAGTCTCTTGCTACTTCAAATAACTTGTGTGCTTTGTTACAATGTAGAGACTACAGTGAGTCATACATGTGGTGGATACGCGAGAGGTGTATTGAACTAGTTTTAGATAGGGCAATTACACCGAAGGACCCAGATTCCTCTCTCCCAGCTAAAAATTCCAAAGGACAGGCAACAACGAAGGGCAAAGGCAAGAAAATGGCAACCACCAAGAAAAAGAAGTCTCCAAGGTCCAAACAAAAGGGGCCCAAAATGAAGGGCATGCCTAAGATTTCTCCATTGAAATTTAGTCCATCCCCTCTAAAGCCCAAGGAGAAAAGAGTGCCTGAGGTAATTAAGTTCATCGAGCGACCAAGGAAAACACCTACTAAGAGGAAACTAGTGATGACAGATGAAAGTATGAAAAATGAAGCAACTTTTCCAAAGAAAGAGAGAAGTCTTAAGGATGGAGAAGCTATAGATCAAGGAGAAGCTAAAGAACAACTTGAGGATGGAAAAGCCAAAGATCAAAGAGAAGCTAAAGAATAGCCTTATAATTACCAATTTGTCTATTTGTACTGAAGTAACATTCCCCTTGTATATACATCTGTAGTGCAATATTCTAACCCAAAATGTAATGATATGTCATTTTGATCTTACCCATGAAAGACGATTTTTTGTTCATAGAATCATAGAGAATTATAAAGCTTCTACCAAGTCTTTCCTATTAAATTGTACTGCAATTTTGTAACTCATGATATAATGAAATCATTTTGGTCCACAAACGACGATTTGTTATTCACAGAATCACTGTAAAGCTTATACCAATATTTTTTTAAATAGTACTTATCAATGTGTATAATTTCATGTTTCTGGCAATAATATTTGTGAGCAAAAAAAAGATTCAAAATTATTTATACATGCATATTTATGGTTCGAAACTCACAACACTAGGAGGCAAACAACTCATACATGATACAGAGCTCTCAACTCTTTTTCCAACTACAACACCATTTACCTTGAACTTATATCCAGAAGTAACGTTCTCTAGAAACTTCAAGGTGTCTTGTATATCCTTAAGACTCCATTTTGAAGTAATGTTCACCTCCTTTACTTCTTGTGCAGTAACTTGTACTGTAAGTTTCAATGTCTTACAATCAATATCTGAATCTAAAGAAACCCAAGCACCCAATCTAAGTTTGTATCGTCTGTAATCAAAACCTATGATAAGAGATTGTTGAGATATATTATAGGATAAACCCAATGATTGAGACACATTGCACCTTATAAAGTCACCTTTGTGGTCAGATTCCTTGACTTTCCAACATAGACCTAAAATTTTGTCCAAATCTTCCTCTGAAAAAATTTCTATTTAGCCATAAAAGCTTCGTTCATTTTAAACATGCTGTTTTAAAGCAAGCTGAAAAAACATGCAAGGGTAAAAACCACGATAAGCATACTCTTCTCGAGATCCTTCCAGGAGCCATAGCCTTTTGAAAATCTTGAGCAATCTTGAGTTTAAAACTCTCCATTGTTGCTTCATCAAGTATCTCTCAATCCAAAGATGAGAGGCTTGGTAAATGTATATCTTCAAGGTATCCATACACACCTACTCTTGAAGGAATCACATATTGTGTATAATACACAAAAATTCCACTTTCATGAAAAAACTCATGGTTTGATCAGCATAAATAATGTCTGCAAATTCTTTATGAATGGCATGGAATGTTTCGCTGAGGCTCTCCAAAGGTTGCCACTCGAAACTTGTTGATGGAAAGATATCTACAACCAACAATCCATTATTTAGCATATGCTTCAAATAAAACCATATACTCACGTAAACCTGACAACTCAAACTTACAATGTGCTTGCTAGGAAAAATATTCCCATGGAGCCAAGTATATATCTCTAGCCATGTAAACATGTTGTACCAAAGCAAACCAACCTTGACGCGTGGTTTTGAAGGCAAAGATACGTCCCTTCCAATGTTATTTGATATCCCCTTGTTTTGTTTTTTTCACTCTGTGAGAGCCCCTGCAAGATGGTAGCATTGTAACCCAATCATTTATAGTAAATATTTTGGGCTCCCATTCTCCATTTGTGCTCTTGCTATATCATGGTACGATTGATAAAAAACAACTAAAGATATTAGCGTCGGACTGTAATTCACTTGTGAATGTCCTATTTAGAGATGAAAATGATCTCTTAGAGAAGTATGCTTGTAGTACTTGGTCTTTGTTTCAACTATGATCCATTTTAGTAGAACATTGATATTTCAAAATATCAGGTGAAGCAAGTATGTGATTTTTTACATTCGTGTTAATGTGAAAGTTTATAAGTATGGTGCATAGAAGAGATTGTTTGTATATTTGGCATTCTATATTACAAATTTTATAAACTACTTTTAGTTTCAAGTTTGATGTGAGAGAGAGAGAGAGAGAGAGAGAGAGAGAGAGAGAGAGAGAGAGAGAGAGAGAGAGAGAGAGAGAGAGAGAGAGAGAGAGAGAGAGAGAGCCATTTCTAAATATTACACGAAACAAGCACATGTTTTCTTACAGTTGTGTAAAATTGTATGTATATCTAGCATTCTCTATTACATAGAAAGAGAGAGAGAGAGACACAGGGATGAAACAACTTAGAAATGAAGAGGGAAAAGAGGAGAGAGAAAGAGGAGAAATGGATTCTTGAGCATAATTAGGTAGCTTCGCTTGCTGTTTCGTGTGGTAGCTTTGCCCAGAGCTGTCGAGAAGCGTTCCATGTGCACGAATCACACGTGGAATACTAGTATAGTACAATAAGAATTGATTATATAAATTTACAAAGCGTTTGGATTCCAAGTGTACATTTCCCTATTGGAAATTGAGATTTAACTTGAGTGTAGGGTAAATAGGCCAATAGATTGTCATCTAGCAATCCTCCATTATAAACTTTTTTTTCCAAGTGAGTTGCATAAAAATTTTTTAATGGTCAAACTATTAATATTATATAGAGCTCAAAGAAAAAATATTAAGATATTTTTATCAAGTAGCCTTAGTTACAAATGAAAGGTTCATAAAAGAGGGACAATGAGGGGCCAATAGAGTGACACTCGAGGAATCTAAAATATAAAAAACTTATATGGCTCAATTGTTTGACTCAAGTTAAGCTCACTTGTAATTTTGAAAAAATCATATTATATTGTTAAGTGACTAAAAAAGCCACATCTTTCTTGTAAAATTGTCACTTGATTGGGATGGGGTGTGTTTTCCTTTTGGAGGGTGCTACTTTATTGGCCCCTTTACCCTAGTGCCCATTTATGCTAGACTTTAATGCCTTTGGAGCACAAAAGAACTATTATTAAATTTAAATGAATAATTGAATGGAACAACAACGTCTTTTCATACTCAAATGAATATTAAATCAAGAATAACGCAATGTCAAGTTTCAACTTTTTCTAAACACGTGAAAGCCTACACGGTTGATTAGCATCATTATTGTTTTGATAATTGAGCTTTGTAATGGAACGAGAATGCTCGAAAATCATTACTAAAACTAGCCTAATGGCAAATAACTTTTCGATGTTGGCTTTTTGTGGGCCGAGAATGTTTTCGTGGTCTCAAATGATTGTAATAATAGCCGTTTAATACTCATGAGTCATGCCATTTTTGTGCCTTACTAATATTTCGAATGTTTCGAAATTCCTGCTTGTCATTTGTCGGGTTTAAACTTTAAAAGAATAAACCGAGCGCTCCCTGGTACCAGAATTTGTACAGTATCACAAGATTTGCGAACGACTGTAAATGACGCGGACGATGATTCCCCATTTCAGTGGCACTAAATTCTTTATATACAGAGTCTCTAGAGACTAAGAGCTTTCTCCTTTTACATTCCATTAAGCAAAAGGTGGTGATGTGGGTGGTGGGTGTGGGGATAGTGGAGAAGAATCTATGGCGGATCCTTAATCCCATGGAATCTTTCTTTTTCCATCTGAGAGATGTGGCATTTCTCTCAGAAATGACACACCCGCCTGCGGCCTCGCCTCCTACAGATCGAAGTTACCATCACCAACGCCTTTTCAATCTGCTGAGTACTATAAGGAAGAACTTAGTTCTTTAAATTATTCATTCATCCAACCGGCGGTGGGAATTGATGCAACTCAGTCGGAAAATTAATTCCCCATCATGTACTCATTTGACCACTTTGTACCTTACCTGCAACCAAGCAAATATGATTCTGAAAATGACAACACAAAGATGCAGTTTCTCGTTCTTTATGTTTTATCTGGAAACATGATCCATCATACAAAGGAGGCTGCGTCCGCTATCTGCTCAAATTGGATCCATATTCTATTAATGCCTAAATTAAATGGGGAGCCATTATATGCAGTAGTATATTTGTGTCCTTCCAATTATGCTTGTGGTGACTCAAAAAGAAAAGGCCCGGGGGGACCAGAAAGTTGGGGTATTTTGTTTTTCTTCTGCTAAGAAAGGTCTCGCCCCCCATTGAGGTATAATTTGAGCAAAAGCTTTTGACGGAGCATTTTTCTTAAATTGCTGGATGCTCAACAAGCAGCATGGTTGCTATTGTGGTTGCTTCAATTATTCGTCTGTGATTTGGAATGACCAAATTCCATTCTTGTGATCGTGTGTCAGCATGCCTGCCTATGATCTAAATTGATGTGTGGGCATTATTGGAGAGGCACGGGAGTGTCCTTTAATGTACTGTAGCTCTCCTGCAATTGAAAACTTGGCCATGTTATAAGCATATTGAAATTGGGGGTCTTCCACGAGGCGGCTGGCAGGCACTATAATCTGAGCATTCCTATCGTACTCACAGAGTTTGAGCAGGCGATTTTGACAAAAGAAGAGCTGATCTAGGCCATGGAGATGCTGGCTCTTGTGTTGGGCATATTGGGTATGTATTTTCATGCTGCCGTGGTTTCAAATTTCAATCAGCGTCACTGAAGTCGTGGTGTGGTGTACGTGTGAATTTTGACGGTCGGATGGTGTTCGAATTCGATCATGTTTTGATCAGCACGCTTAAATTAAAGACGGCCGATGATCAAATGGTTGAAGCAGGTAAACTGCTGCTGGTGGCATTCTGGCTGCTGACGGAACTTGCTTTTCTTTTTGGAGCAGGGAATATTCTATCGGTGATGGTTTTGGCAGCTCCTCTGTAAGCACAAATATGAAAATGAAGAAATGCGTGTGCCTAATTTGATATGTTGGAATGCAAGCAAGCATACTTCTCCTTCGTTGATCTTGCGGACCTTATTTGAGCACGCCATTTTATTCTTATTTATTTTTCCTTTTATTGTCTCTTCATCATCATCATCATCATTTTGTAATTAATGTACTAAAAGTCTCATGACATTTTAGCAATTTGCCTTCGACAAAACCTCCCAGCTCCACACGAGTGTAATACCCGAGCTGATTGTTGCGAACTTGAGGCTGTCCCTGAAATGCATGAATGGGGTTCTGTGATAGGTATGCTGATGAACAGCGAATTCGATTATTGCAGGTCTACGTTTTGGAAAATCTTCAAAAGAGGGTCCATAGAGTCCTTTTCATCGCTCCCGTACATATGCACTCTCCTCAGCAACATGCTGTGGTTGTACTATGGCATCATACAAACAGGAGCCATATTGATTCTGACAATAGCGGCAGCCGCCTGCGCATTTGAACTGTTCTATTTAACAATGTACATATTGTACTCGACCAAAGTGGAGAGGGTATGTAGTTCTGTTCTGTATCTGTGAAACCTCAAGGAAGGATGTCTGTGAGGAAACCTTAGAACATTCTGATTCCTGAATATTCCTGTCACACACGCATGCATGCTATGCTGCCTGTAAGTATGAATGCCATGTTTAGCTATCTATGCATGCATGCATCCATACGTACATACATTGCCTAGGGAGATATGCACATACATACAAGTGCATGCACAATGTTCGAATTTCATACCTGTGCACATATCTGAACATGTGCAGGTAAGCACAGCCAGGCATCTGGCAATAATTCTGGTCATGTTCTCAATTTTCTTGGGGTGTACCGTGAAATTGACAAATGGAAGCTTGCGAATCAAGATAGTCGGAATCATGTGTTCTATTAACTCTGTCTTTGTGTACGCCTCTCCACTGAGCATTGTGGTGAGTGAGAATTTGGAAAGCTTCTTCAATGCCCTCGGAAAATACACTTTAATTGCTGACAAAGGGCCGGCCCTATTTACATTTTTCTCAGTAATAAATTCTGGGCCCACTGACATTGTGTTGGTCAAACAGAGGTTGGTTATCGCAACCAGGAGTGTTCAGTACATGCCATTGCTTCTCTCCTTGTCCTTGTTCGTTTGTGGAGGCGTCTGGTTTGCGTATGCCATTGTCGCTCGGGACGTCTTCATTGGGGTAATTAGTCGAAGAAACTCATGCTCACGCTTAAGCTTCTAGAAGAGACTCACAAGATTTCATGACCTCGTAAATTGGTGTTCCAGATGTCTCTCTCTCATGTATAAATAAAGTTGCAGTTCTACTGCAACTTAATTTGCAGAACATTGGCAATGGCTTAGCTCTACAACAGGCACAAGCTTCACAGCACTACTACAGAAGTATTAGGCAACGTTCTTGCACACAGAGAGAAAACTAAACTGCAGCTAGGAAAATGAGCTGTAGTCCCACAAAAGTGCATGAAGAAATCTAGCGATGGTTCAATTCTTAAGTTTTAGCAGAGAGAGGAAATCGCATCAAGGAAATTAGCTACATACATTCCCACGAAACCGCATGAAGAAATGTGGCAATGGTTCAATTAGATGATTACGTGACTCATATACCAGATAATGTGCTGATGCTGCATGACAGGATGACCATGATTTGGTGAGATGCTGTGCGGATGCCAATAATTGCTTATGGGTTTTGCAGATATCAAATGGCACAGGGTTTTTCCTGGGGTGCACTCAATTGGTACTATATTCATGTTATTACAACTATGACAGGAAAAGGAAGCCGCCGTTGGACAGTGCTGACAAAACAAAGGTGCAGGTGCAGGATATCCCATTAAATGGGGATGGGGGGCTGCCAGCTCAAATCATTGCCTAGCGTGATTCACAGGCCTCAAATTTGAAGGGTTGCCCAACTTTTAATTCGGAAGATCTAAGAAAAGCTCGGTCTCCTTTTCCTTCGAAACAGATTGTCGGAAAGTCATATAACTATTTTTAAAAATATATTATTTTTCGTCTGAAGGATAACCTTTCCCTAGAAGGGTAAAATGCCCTTGGAAGTGTGTTGCAACCTTCAAACTTTAAGCCTAACCGCATGAATTCAAAAATTGAGTGTGAAACCGAGACTCCATAGATTTTACCAAATGATTTGGATGCGGAGAATCGAGGCATCTTAATTAGGGAAGTGAAGGAGATGGCAGAGGCATCATCCTCCTTTCCAAACCCTTTGAACTTGTTTTCAACAATATATAGCCCCAAACCTTTGAGACTTGTTTGAGAATGTGTTTTACATATTTTGAGGGCCTTGCATTCCTTCAGGTAGTGTCTGTAAACCCACAAGACTCATTGTTTTGAGGGCTTGGCATAACTTAAGTTAGTTTCATAAACTTGCATGAACTTGAACTTGCTTGACGTGTTTTAAGGGCCTTGTATAACTTTAGTGAAGTTTCAAAAACTTGCAGGAACTTGCTTGATATGTTTGGATGGTCTTATAGTTCTTCAATTAATTCACAAACCCGCATGAAATTGCACCAACATGTGTGATTTGGTGGAAAAGAGGCATTTGACTCCGGAGACGACTTGGAGAGGAAAGGAAAATTATCATATTTATGTTGAGAGGCCAATGAAAGTTTGATCCAAACGTGTGGTTTTTCCCATTTTATTGATGGTTTTAACCATTTTATTGACTATTTTAAGAGATAAGAGACATTTTGGGAGTATAGGAAGCATCTTGTGAAAATTACTAACCTCTTCATTTGTATGATTTCAAGGTGTTTTGCAAACTCCAAATGGTGGACACATTTATGTGTTTTTCATTGTGTGGTTTAATTGCTAGTGTTTTTGAAAAAGTGAGGTTTAAATGTGGAGTTTCAAGAAGTTTGAGCATTCAAGGATCAAATTTTGTTGTTACAAAATGGCAAAGACATGTAAATTTAATGCAAGTATTCCTACAACATCAAACACTAAAGTCTTTTGTATTCGATACCAAAATGTTAAATGTTTTAGTTAAACATTAATCGTTGCTCTTGAAAGTTGCTTCCCTAACAATATGAGAATATGCAAATGAATTGAAGCATGGAATGAGTGAATAGACACTAGCAAAAAGACAAACATAAGAACTCACAACAAATGGACAATGGAACCCATAAGATGACACATGAGATGTATAGGGCAATACTAGCAAGAATACCAATTGGGCACCAAACGATGATGACACTTAGCATGATGGTGAGTTCTCATGTATGAGTTGTGGCCTCATCAAGAACCATTACTCTTTGTCTTGCTATCTTCTAATTTTTGCCACTGGTTCCATGTATTGTGAACCTCATTTTAATGCAAGATATTGCTATGGTTCCTTGGCTCATTTCTTAGCAACCATTATGTCTTGGTTTTGGCTATGGTTTCTTATTATTTTTGTTTGGAATTAAGGTTCATTTTTAGTAAGAAGAAGCTTCATTTCAATGGTATTAGAACCTTAGCTTTAGATCATATCCAATTTCATATCCTACTTATAAATTTCCATAATAAACAAGGTAAAGGAGGTGCAAATTTGTTGTAGGTACATTCCTATGACTAGCAGAGCTTCTATAGATAGATGGAGTTAAAAATGGAGTTATTTGGAGGAGATTTCAATAGATATGGTGGAAGGATGACACATTTAGCAACTTGTCACCTATTTTCAAGCATTTATGGAGGTCATTTTACCAAAATGGGGTGTACAAAACTTGGAGACTAAAACCTCTTACTTCTCAAACAAGCTTTATTTCGAGCCTCTTCTATGGCTCTCTTTCAACCTTCAATGGTGGAATTCATCTCATTTCTCTCTTTCCAACCTTTTAGGGTATCAAATCATGATTGAACTATGATCTAAACATTGTAAGCTTGAAGTGTAATACTTATAAGGCATAGGATCATTGAGGAGTTGCACTAAATAGACCGACACATTTTTTTGCACCATTTGTGTAGCCTTGAATCCATTGTTTCATACATTACCACTCTTTGAGCACTCTATAATGTCTATCCTCTACCCTTGGCAACACATTGGATCAACATTTGATTTCCATTCCCATTGATCATAGCATTCTTTCTCTTTTAAGAACCCTTAGAAAGAAGTAAGGCAACAACAACTCTTTCTTTATTTGAATAAGAGATGCTTCACTAAGCTACATCAAGATCATCACTTAGGCACTATTCTCTATTGTGCCAACATATTTGGACAATATTTAAATATATTCTTCTAGTTCTTAACATTCTTTCTTCTTCATAAACCCTAATATAAAAGCAATGGATAGCCATGGATGCTTCAACCAAGCTTCAAAAATCTTCATGACAGCTTCATCACTTGAGCACAATGCTTCAATACATTGAGCATCATTGAAGATGGCTTCAATAGTGGAAGAATTAAAAACCTCTGGGACCAAGATTGATTCATAGTGCAAGAATTAGGGGGAATCCTTATTTTATCCCATTCTTAATTTTGGAAGTGCTCTTATTTCAAGATGTATTGTTTAAAGATCAAGGAGAAGTGATCTACGAAGTTTCAAGTTCATTAGATGAAGCAATGGGAGCATTTTTGCATTGAAGCTTCAGAGCTATCATTGAGTCATCATTGAGTCTTGTTTTCATGACATTGGGTTGATAGAATCAATCAAGCATTATTTAAGGATTCATTCTAGTAAGAACTCTTAAATTCTTCACTCTTTATCTTTCAAAATCTCTATCTAATTGATTATCAATGCTTTAGATTCCATCTAACATTGACATTTAGTGTCTCTCTCTTGAGTGATTTGATCATAAAGAGGGTAAGTGTATGATTAGTGAGTCCATTGAAATGTATGCTTGACCTTGCTTTGTTTGTCCTTCATTGCCTTTTTACTTATATATTCTAGATTTACCATTAATATTAACCCCCTCCAAGAGATGAGTATTAGTCTCATGGCACTCATGCAAAAGGTGGACATGGAATTCTAGGACCATCTTGATGAAGTAGTCCTCATGGAGGAGTGATGCTTGCTACCGAAGAAGAATAATTACTAAAGAAGAAGATGATGTTCCCACTAATGTTGTAGATATCCGAGTACTTTGGTAAATGATGTCTAGAAAGGTGTGGCCTTTGATGTTGATGGTCACTAATGTCTAGAAAGTTTGAGGGATTCATAGAGCTAAATGGATTACTTTGGATAGAAAGGGTGAGTACACCATGCAAATCAAACAGTAGAGTGGGCAGGTGAAGTCTTGCTATAGCAATGTGATCAATACGTATGTTGATGCCCAAGAATAGAGGTGGCAAGGCATCCACATAGGGAGTCAATGGCTATTGTAGTAGCTTGACTATCATATGACGATAATTATATGTGATAACAAAGTATGGGATTTGGGAAATTTGTAAACCTCTTGATGAAACTATTGAAATATGGCAATAGATCCCGTATCTAAAAAAGAAAAAACTTGTGGGGTTGTGAAACATAGATTTTGGGAATTTTTAAGAAGTCATACCTACCATGTTGTTGAGCATCATAGTCACTCACATGCCTCTGTGGGTATGGAAAATAGAAAACATCTCTCTGCCACCTTGAATAGCAAAAAGCACACAAAGCCTACTCATCTACTTCGAGAATGGTATATCTCCATTGTAGCTTACACTTCCACACCTCTTGTGGTTTCTAAGTGAGATATTCTCATCAACTCTTTTCCTTTGGAACTTTGTAGATAGTATGAAAAGCTAATCTATCTCATCTCTCCAACTATTTCTTGGCTATGTTTTCCCCACCTTGTTCAGTTTTTGTATTGTACTAAGTGGGAAGGGTTTCCTAAATTTGGCTTCCTAATAAACATTGACATAAAAAATTATAATCTCTTCCATCTTTTGCTTCTCATGATATTGCCTCAGGCTCATCTACATCTTCCCTTTGTGCTTTTGCTTCTCGAATACCAACTAGATAGTTTGGGACTTTCTCAGTGTAGTAGCCCTAAGGAGCTACAACATTCTCTCATAGTGCCCTTGAGTATTAGGTGTTAGCTATTGGTGGCAACTCTTGTAATTCTACCTTAGCTCTTTACTCATGTTCATCAAAATCCAAAGGATTGATACATTAGAAGGGGTTGTCATAACTTCAAGTTACTCTAACACAATGAAGGCTTCAATAGGAGACTAAATTTGTATGTCACTTGGTTTAGAAAGTTCTAGGTGTATTAATCTTATATTTCTCATCTCTTGATCACTATAGATAATGTCATACAAATGATCTATTATTTTGGATTTGTTGGTTCTTTAATGTGGTCAAGATTGGGAAATTGCATGAATTTGCTCTCATTACAAGGTCATTTTCTGGTCAAGATATGGTCATAAACATTAAAGACAAGTAACTGTAGTTGAAGTCTTGGTCACAAGGTTTACTTATCTCAAAACTGTGACTAGTTAAGGACTTGTGCGACAAACTATGACTATTTTGGAGCTTCTTGAAAGAGGTCTTGAAGGAATGGTGGTTATGTAGTTCTTGGACAAAATGGTGTTCATAGAGTTTGGAGACGACTAATAGTGGTTACTTTTCAAAGAAACATGGTTTCCCTTGTCTTCTTCAAGATCTTTCTTCAATTTCTATGAAAGAATTATTCTCATACCCTCTCACTATTACTTCTCTTGCCTTGGATGCCACTAGATCTTGATTATTTGCTTCAAAGGGAGTATATCAAGCACTGAATAGGAGAGGTTTGAATCCATGTAGGCAATAGCACATTCAATGCAAATTGCAATGTTTCCAACTATGATAGGAGGCAATACACCTTCAAACTGCTCCACAATTTGAGTCTAGAATGGCTCATATGCTTTCCTAATGGGTATGACAAGTTTCCTTCATTGCATTCAAGCTTCACTTTTCATCCTCAACCCTATTTTACAACTCATGAAGATTAATAAACCCTAGATATGGAGTATATGAATATCACTCGATGTTTGGCTTCTACTTGAAGATTTGAAAGGGCTTTTGGTTGATTCCATTGAAGCTCAAGCTTTCAATAGTGGGCCAACATTAAAGCATTATCACAAGATTTGAAGCATTTCCTCTCTTTCTTTCTCTATGGAAAATAATGAAGTTCAAAAATCTCTTTAATTCTTGTGGATTTGATGGGGCTTTTAGCATTTTCATACTCCTCGGAGTGTGATTAAGGCCTGTAGCACTTACTTCACTCACATTAGTTCACCTCATCAAGATTTGACGCTTACTTCTATTAGGGATGATAGTGGAGAACATATAGTTTTTACTCAAAAGCACTTACGAATTGGGGGCTTCATCAAGATAGAGGCCAATATTGGCAATAGAATATTACTATAGCAATCATTGAAGACTTTTGACCAAGATATGAAGCTTCTATGGTGCATATGGTCAATCTTGGTACATAGATGTATTATAGGTTGGGGAAAAGAATCTAGGAGTTGTTTATAACAAGGATTAGCTTGTTGCCATCAAGTTTGACCCTTTGGAGGAAAGATTTAGTAGAGAAATGATCGAATTGGTTCTCCATCAATTCTCTTCACTACTCGTTAAGAGGTACATTTGAGTCTATTCTCTTCAATGACTCTTTCCGTTCATTTGTTTGGCTTATCCACTTGCTGAAAAGAGGGGTTAAGAGGGATCCATGATAAAATTTCACATTTGATAGCATATAAGGCCTTTCCTAGGTTTGATTGTAGTTATGTTTGCATTCTACCCATTAAGTTCAATGCTCTATTGATGTTGTAATTGATTCATTGGCATCATTCTATGCCTAACATTGATCGTGCCTTTTTGTGTGACCCATTGATTACTACAATTGGAAAAATCATCATGGTGGTAAGTGGAAAATGTTGTAAAGCAATGAGTCACTGTGTTGAAGGGTAATTCCCTAACCCTTTTCATTCTATTTCAGCTCTTTATACCTATCAATACTTGCATATCATTGAAGATCACAAAGACTCTTTTCAGCCTTGCATCTCATCCATGTTTTCTTAGACATAGCATATATTTACCATGTATATTCTCAAGAGGAAAAGTGGATGCCAAGTGAGTCATTAAGCTAAAAGAGAGGTGATCCTCCCTTATCGATTATGCCCCTGAAGGGGTGTGCCATCTCAACCTAAGAGGACTTTGCAAATCCCCGATGATCCAGATCCCATAAAATTTATAGGTGAATAGATTGTATTCCACTATAATCTAGTGATTCATTACACTCATTTATAGGGATCCATCATAAAAAATAGGGCCAAAAATAGATGATACAAGTCCAAAGCCTTCCTTACATGTACCATAAATCATTGTAAGGCTACGAGTAGGGTTTACAAATATTAAAACCTTCTCCCATGGGTACTATAGGTTATTATAGGGTGCTTACGAGTTACAGGAGGGTTTACATGTTAAAAAAAGGATAAAACAAGGTTTTGGATAATTTTTGATAAATTGGTAAAGTTGGTTCTAGAATAGGTAATTGCAATTTTAATGTAAAATAGAGAGTACATCTATGACTTCATCATGGAGCTTTCTACCTAAAAATCACTTCAATCGAGCATTGGTATAAAAAGATATTGACAATTTATTGACTACTTGTCAGTATGGATAGAAATTAATATGGCTTAAAACAAAAGAAAGGATAAAATCATTAAAACCATAAATGAGGGTATAAGAACATATAATTAAAAATCAAATAGATCAATTTTAATCTTAAATCAACATAAAGAGGATGAAGGCACAAGCATGCTTAATGCACAAAATAACCGACATGAAAATGGAGAGGTATGTGTATTCACAAGGGTCAAATGACTACCAATAATTATCCAAGGAGTTGAATCATATGAATGTGGGGATTCTTGGGGACGTACATCTACTTAATAAATCCATGGAAAATATGGACAATAGGTTTGATGAGTCGATTTTTTTAATTAAAGGTTTGGATAGTAAGATGCATGAACCTCAGCTTGTTGATGATCATATTCCACCCCCACTTAATAAATCCATGGAAAATATGGACAATATGTTTGATGAGTCAATTGCTGTTATTAAAGGTTTGGATAGTAAGATGCATGAACCTCAGCTTATTGATGATCATATTCCACGCCCACATGGTCAATTTCTAACTCCACAACTTAATGTGACTACTTTTGAGAAGGGAGAACCATCTAAAATTGATGACACTTTTTAACCAAAGAACAAGGCAAGGCCATAAAACATCATATTGGGTAATATAGGAATTTTCCATAAGTTTGGGACACGTGGTCAAATCTTTGGATTTGTCATAACTTGAACACTATAACTCCAAATTGAGCACTCTATAGTTTAATAGATTCCATTTTTCAAGTGCTTTCCAATGATAAGTTACATCATATTGTTTTGAGAAACTTATGGGCGTGTTATCCGGGTGCCACCTTTTTAGTATTACAAAAATGGGAATTGGGAGATTCCCAAACTCACTAATACTGTGTTACAACCAAATAATTGATTCTAGGCAAGAAGAGGACATTAGAGTTGAAGATGAATATCATGGGTGTGATCCATTCTACAAGTATTTTTACCCTTAGCCTACTACCTTGCCAAGGAGAGTGGAAGTAAATTTTGAAGAAAGGCATGATGGAACAATACTTTTATATGATCAAGCACCTAGAGAGCACCAATCACTTGACTGGCCCTCTAATCATGGAAATGGTTCATTTCCTCCTCATGGATTTAGTAGCAATCAAAATGGGAAGCCCTCCTTTATAGGAAAAATTCATGGAATAAAGAGTTATGGAGGCAACAATCTTATGGATAGCCCAATACAAATCTAGCACTACCTTACAATTACCAGAGTACAAGGAGAAAATTAGCATTCCAAATATCAAAGGAGATCATTCTTCACCCATGGAATAGGAGGAGTAGATAAATAAGTTGGAAATGTATTTTACACTCTACCCTTGTAGTGATGAGGCAAATATGTATTATGCAGCCCTTCATTTTGAAGGCTATGCCCACACTTGGTGGAGATATGTGAGAAAGATTGGGAAAGAGTTTTCACTTGGAAGGAATTCAAGAGGGGAATGCTTGATGTTTTTGTCTCTCCCATTGAAAAAGATAAGTTGCAAAGGAGGTGGTATGATCACAAGCAAAGAGGAATATCTATTAGAGAGTATTCCAACATGTTTATCAATTTATCAATGTATGTGGAAGGGATTTTAGATCTAGCAAAACTAGATAAGTACATTTATAGACTTGATTTTCATCTTGCAAACCACAACAATTTATGTGGCCATTCAACTTGGTGAATGGTACATCCAAAAAGAGATATGTCTTCTTTCTGGCCCAAAATTATGGAAAATATTTCATCCAATTAGTTTCCAAGTTCAAGGCATAATTTCAACCTTTTAAGAGAAGGTTTTAGCTAAGAAAACATGAGATTAAGTAACTATGGTAATAATCATAGCAAAGTACCTAATTCCACTATTTTTGCTTCAAAACAAGGAGGTCAGACCTATAGCTAAATCAAAAGATAACTCTACAAGGCTGAAAGTGGCACAAAAGCCACTAGAAATAGTACTAATGGCAAACTTTTATCTAGTGACAAGCTTAAAGGAATGCATGCTGAGGGTTTGTATTTTAAATGCTAGGAAATTTGGTCTCAAGATCATAAGAAAAGCTACAAAGCTCAAAATGTAGATACTCATATGATATTCATTAGACATATGGATGAATAAGAATCCCAACCATGGAGAATGCCAACTATGAAGAATTCTTTGATCCAATGAATCGCTTTCCATTTGGTCCAAGCACTAGTGATGGAGTGCATGTTTTCATGGATGGTACACATGGATATTATTGAGGTGATGCTTTCTTTCATGGTCACTTTTTGACCTTGGGGATAATTGCTTCCAATGATAGTCATTTTCTCATGCTTATAATGTAAATTTCATATTCATTCTATATGTATTCACCTCTCCTCCAAAGAATATTAAGACCCTTCAAAATGATGTACTTTATATAGTTACAAGACAATGGATA
Organism: Lygodium microphyllum; assembly: GCF_053477565.2. Classification (NCBI taxonomy): domain Eukaryota; kingdom Viridiplantae; phylum Streptophyta; class Polypodiopsida; order Schizaeales; family Lygodiaceae; genus Lygodium; species Lygodium microphyllum. Next base: position 144,432,941 of record NC_141145.1, read on the forward strand.
GATTGCTATGTGAATTTAATATTATGAATTAAATTGTGTTCTTGGCACAAATATTGCATTTTATGTGATGAATGGGTTCGTTATGGTCTCTAATTTGTAGTAATACCTCACTCATGTCAATCAGACTTCTCTATCACAATTTATGGCAGTTTTTTATGGCAGCCATGTTTTTGACAATCCATAGTAGTTCATTGGATCATCTTACTTATTTACACTCATTGAAGGGATCTTCTTCGGGATCAAGTCTTTTATTTCAACATGGATTAACATGCCACCAAGTTATCCTTGAACTATTCATTGTAAACTCTCTAAAACATTGCAAGCTTTGAGGACAAAGTTTCTTTAGGAAGGAGATGGCTTGTAATAGAGCAAATAAGTGCCTTCTAAAGCATAGGGTTAGTGTGGAGTATAAAAGGCTAAGAATGTAATTGTGCATGTTATCTTTTTACCATTAATTAAATTTTCTTCATGAGGAATCCTATTCTTAGACCTCCCGCCATAGTTGAGGGGTGAGAATCTTGTTCCACCATTATAGGAGGTGGGTATCTTGCCACCGTCATTTTTCCTATTATATTCATTCTACACATTAATATGAGAAATAGCTATGGTTATCTTGATCATGGCTTTTGCAATATTTCATGCTTAGGATAAATTATATTTATTAGATTTGCCATGCTTATAGAGGATAACGTGTATATAGCCTATTGATAGAGCTCCTATTGTAATGTAAGTGCATGTTTGTAGGTCATTGCATGAAGTTTGAACTAGATTTTCCTATGAAGTGATTCTCCCAACTCTGTAGTCAATTGCCATAACATTTCTCATAGGTCCTATGGGCTCCTTCCTCTATCTAATTGACCACATTGTCAAACTCATTTTCATTGTGTCCTATAGCCTGGTGAAGGTTACCTTCATCTATGGTAGAGTTTGATGAGTCTCCATCAACTCTTTATTGAGAGCTGATATCTTTGCCCTTTCTGTTGAGCACTACTATCCTTGCCATTTCTTGCTCTAGTTGCACTATGAGCTCTACAAACTATGTGCAAAAAAAGTTATCTTATTCTCTCAAAATTTCATCTTCTTGTAACTTTTCTTTTATCTCCTCCATCTATTTTATGTTTTTCTCAATTTGAGCCTATAGGTCATGTAGTTATTGAGTAAAGAGTCTTGATAAAGCATGTAGTTCTCTCCTTCTCATAATTCCTTTCATATCTCTAGCCTCTCCTAAATTTCCTAATTTATCTTGTTTGTTGTAATGTGCTAAGGCCTCCAAAATTTATTGGTATTCTCCATGTGCATTCTTGTGAACTAGTGGTAGACTTTGTAGGTCAGTGCTTTTTATTACACGAGGTGACTTTAACATCCTCAAATTGCTTACCCTCCTCTAACTCATTGATCTTTGCCTACATGCTCTTAAGGTTGTCATGAACATCTGTAAGTCCCCTAACCAACCATCCGTTGCTTTTTTATGGCCTTTTCTCCCTTAGCTATATAGAGTTCTTTTTGGTACTTCTCTTTCTTGCTATCTTTTTGCCTCTTTTTCTTACATGGTTTCTCACACAATCACGAGCTTTTGCTCCTCTCTTTCTCTTACATGGCTGCTCACATAACAATGGGCTTTTGCTCCTCTCTTTCTCTTACATGGCTGCTCACATAACAATGGGATTTTGCTCCTCTCACGTGCTTTTACCAAATCCTCCAACTAGATTGTTCCCTTTTATGGATTGATTATGGCAATTCTTGAATAGAATCTCTAGAAGTAGCATGCACAATTAACTAAATGGGATGAAAAGGAAGCAGTATCACTTCTTTTGTTCAATAATGGGATTTTTTTGAGTCTCAAAGTTGTTGTGACAACTAGAAAGTGCACCACCATAACTCATTACATGGCTTACCCATAGAGGATTTCTCATTAGGGCTCCTATGATGCAACTTATGAGATTTGGCAAGAGACTCACATACTATCTTCACCTAGAAATCATTGCATGAATAGGTGGACTTGATGGGACAATTTGAGATAAGAGAAAGCTTGCATTAACAAAAGCTAACCCTACTTAGGCTTCCCTAACCTTCATTAACATTGGTTAGACCTAGAGATTCCAAAATGGGCCACTTATTGACCACAAACTTGTAAAATAACAAAGGACCCGCCATTTCTTCTTCAGACCCTCTCCAAGAATTCTAGAATTAGTAAAGACTAATTACAAGAAGCCCCAAGGAGTCATAGTTTGAGCTCTACCTAGTCCAGTAACTAAGTCTTGAACTCCACTTACCTTATATGGTGATAGTAACTAGATCCGAGCTTGAAAATGGCCTTGCAAATATATAAAACCCTATTCTTTGATATTAGTGTTAAAGAGCTAGTTACAAAGCTCCAAGAAAACATATAAAATGAAAAAGAAGCATGTATAAGCCATGATCTAACCATAGCTATAATCGCAGATTTCATGAAAAAAAGAAATGTAACAAGCAACCACAAGGAACACACCCCTTTTAATGGTGGTGTAAGGTACACACCCCTTACAATGGTGGGAGGCCTAATAAAGGAATACTCAAGAATGAGATTTGATTAATAAAAAAAAGATTATGGCCATGTTATTCCCACAACTTTATATTATGAGAGTGCACAATGGAGGAGAAACATAAACATAGACAAAAGTAGAGAGAGAGAAAAAGTGAAAATAGAGAATGAAGGAAGAATATTGCACTGACTAAAGAAGAATGCTAATGCAATGATGATGGACTAATCAGTCCTTGCACATAGCCCAAAGTGTGAGTGAGAGCACCAAATCAGGCTGATGAGGATGGTGGCATGAAGCATGGAGATCCAGAGTGTGCATGTGCAAAGAGAATATTGAAGATTGAAGAGCCTGTGTCACAAGTGGGGGGGATAGCTATAAATAGCCAAAAAGATACCCAAATATGATTGATGTACAACATAGGAGGCCATAAATGTTGGTCAATTAAGGGACAATGCCAAAAAATATATGGGGTGATCCCATAAAAATCCCGTATGATAATGACAATGTCTAGCAGGTGTAGGTAGAGTGCGGAGAGCACCTGGCCTAAGAATGCACATAGGAAGTCAAAAAATAAAGAAAGTACACCTAAACTACCAGAGCTCCTATGTCTTCATCATGTGACTCTAAAACAAGAGCTCACAATGAGGAGATGACAAATTAACATAACTAACATAGGCAAGCTAACATCCCCTCTCAAATCTTATGAGTGTGAAGGCCCATTAACCTGATATGATGAAGCATAGAAACCTTGGGCAAAGGCTTTGTGAAGAGATCTATCACATTTCCTCCATGGGACAATAGGCCACCATTGACTCAAAATCCAAGATTCACTCTCAAACATAGTGGTACTAAACCTTGATGTGCTGCTTCATGTGAACATGAAATATAAGGTTCTTGGCTAGAGCTAGAGCACTTTGATTGTCCATACGTAGCTCCATAGGTCCACTAGGGGCAAAGAAAAACCAATCTCTGACAACTTTGATTGTCCATACGTAGCTCCATAGGTCCACTAGGGGCAGAGAAAAACCAATCTCCAACAACATGCAACAAAGCCAAACTACCTCTATAGCTATAGAACATAAGGCATGATACTCTGCCTCTATAGAAGAAAGAGCCATATTAGGCTACTTCTTGCTACTCCACAAGATAACTCCTAATCCAAGGGAGAAGCATAACCTATAGTGGTGGAATGTCTTGAATCCACATCACCTACCCAATCATTAGAATCACTCCAACCAAAGAGAGTGATCACCTCTTCATATATGATCATGTAGGAGCAAGTCCCCTATAAATAACAAAGAGCATGTGAGGCTGCTCTCCAATGCTCCTGAGTAGGAGACTTCATAAAAGAAGAAAACAATGCTAAAAAAAAAGAAACATTCATTTGAGTGTGAATAAGACAGATGAGGGAGCCAACGAGACACCTATAACACCTCTTCACGATTATTAGAAATCCTAGAAATTTTATCGACATGAAATACAACTTGTATTGGAATAAACTTTACTCTTCTAATTACAGTTAACCTGAGTAATATGAGTTGCATCTATTTTGAGCCTAGAACTTGCAAATGATTAGAGATACTCTGGCAAGGAATGACAGTTATAACGTGCAATGAATTTATCTTAAGTCGTTTCTTTTCAACTAATATAGAGTGGGTCTTACCAGAATGTTGAAGCTTGGAAGTATTATTTAGTATTACAAGCAAAACCAATTGTCCATGGAGCTCAGTCCCGAACTAAGAAGAGGACAATCTGGGAACATAGTTTCCAAGATAAAGGAACACTCCAATATGCTAAAAGAATCCTAGGACACTTTGGTCTAAAGAAGAAAATCTTGCCAAGGAAAACCAAGAACCTTGTGACCGCAAGTGATAAAGCTCTGCGGTGTTTCTATTGCAAGGAGTTTGGTCATTTCAAAAGGGGATGTCCAAAGCACCCTAAACACCGATGCTTCGAGTGCCACAACACTGTACATAACTACATCCAGTGTCCCAACAGAACTTGAAGAGAACTTGAGCTTACAAGAAATGAAGTTGTACAAGCTCTAGTGATCCAAAATATACTAGATGCTTAGGAAAAACCTAGAAGATATCCATGACATATAACTACAATAAATTTTCTATTGTAATCAAGATTGCGATATATCAAATACAATAGGTTGTTGCTTCAAAAGATTGCATGCCTATGAGTAATCATCGTAGCGCAACGGAAGCGTGATGGGCCCATAACCCACAGGTTCCATAATGATATCCCCGATTTCTCTCGAGATGAGGCCATCTCGATTTCTCTAAGGGGAGGAGGATGTAATATTTCCATGCAATAAAAGTTAGTTGGTTAGTTCGAAAGTTAGTTAATCAAATAATGAGTTAGTAAGATTACTAACTAAAGACTAAGTAAGGTAAAAACTAACTAACATTGATAATTAATAATTTTTATTTAATTAAAAATATATATTAAAAAATTGAGAGTCGTAAATATGAAATTTTTCTTGGATTGGCAAGGACCGTAGCCACCGTTCATGTAAGTTACAACGTGAATGAGACTTATGAGCTATATTAATCACTAGTATTAATGTGTATAGTTTGGATGGTCCAAAAATATTAGATTTTGGGCAAAACTAGTATATTTTAGATATTATTTTAAAAAGATATGGAGATTTCTAGAACTGGATGTCATTTAAAAGAAAAGACAAGTGATGTTTTAGTTAGTTTTGGAGATTTAATAAAAAGAAAAAAAATAAAGAGAGGATTTGTGAAATCGCGCGTGCTGCGATCGCAGTCTACAGGCAATAGACAGTACTTTGAATAGAGAAAAGAAGGAGTGAGCCAAGAGCTTTCTAAACAAGTGTCTTGGAGGTTTTACCCCCCTTTCAGAGCCAATGGAACCATCAAATTTATGATCTGAGCATTAGATCACTGATCTTTCCAAGATCCCCCTCCATAAAGAGCTGCACTTCTCAACCACAAGTCCTCTTCTCTAATTCACTATAAATATGAGGCATGGGGAGGCACAAGGGAGCATAAGGAGACCCTAAGAGGCTGTGAGAGAGAGGTAGAGAGAAGGATATCCCTCCAAAATATCGTGAGAGAGAGAGAGAAGAGTTACCCCAAGAGGCTGCAAGGGAGAGAGTTAGCTAAATTCCCTCTATCTCGATCCTCTACTTAACCATATTCTCTTACACTCTCCCATCTCAAATCTATTCCACCTTCTTAATCTCTTGATTCTACTTGCGGATGATAGCCCCCAAGCGAAGAATGTCACGCACGGATGGCAATCCCATAACCAACAACGAAGCTTCAGACAAGGCATCACCGTCAATCCAATTGCGATTTTTGTCGTAAGTAATGTATTTCTGAATTGATAGATGCTTGTTTTGATTCTCGTATGAGATACGTTAAGCCCCATACTATGATGCATGAGTATAGGTCATCGAAAGGGATAATTTTAGCTTATGTATTCAAAGATTGAGCATGCAAAGTGCATGTATTAAGAAAAGTTAATTGCACCTAGTTGCATATGGCTTGTTCGTTGTTGATAGAGCAATTACAAGGAGGAATCAGTCAAGAGTTATGAATGGCATAATCATGACATTAAAAATTGTGCATACAAGAGTTGAGTAAATTTTACATAGAATCACTCTTTGATCCCAAGGGGAAGAGCAGATATGCGATGGAAATATTATCGCAACTATTCTTGCATTGCTTGGGAAGAATACAATTGGTTTTTTTGTTGGTTGATTGAACAACATTCTAAATGCTTTTACATTCAATTGGTTGTTAGTTTGTTGTTTGGATTATTGTTCCAAGTGCTTGTGATTTATGCCAAATGCATGGCAAGGGTCTGTGATGACAAGTTGCCATGGGAATAAAGGAATGTTTTCCTAGAAAATGATATTAGGGTTGAATGCCTTGTGCTAGATTCCTAAAGGATTTAATTAATGAAGGATATATTGCACGGGTGGATCACCTCCACGATTGCACCGCGGATTAATGCAAAGAGAGCACTACTCGAGGATTGGGTAGATCATTGTCGACTCTAAACCCAAAGAACCCTCAATGTTGCTAGTTTACAAAGTAGTCAAGATGGATTGTGATCACACTTGGTTGGAATATTTGGAATTACTAGACCATGAGTGGGTAGCACTCAATCTAGGTAGCTTAGTAACTCTACACAAAGTTAGAATTGCATCAGAGCTATGACCACATGGAGGAATGCCCTCTAGTGAAGACTACAAATTTAACTCCAAATCAAAAGTTAGTTTTGACAGCAATCCAAAAATTTCATCGCTCCATAAAACCCAATGCACTAAAGGGGATCTTTTGGTCCACCTATGATACAAATGGTTAAAGGAAGAAAGGAGAAACAATGGGAAAAACTATGATGTGGAGAACAAAAGAAACTACAAGATGAATAAAAGACTCCCAACAAAAGCCAAGGAAGTTGACTTAGCTAGCGAAGATAAAGAACCCCAACCAGTGTTCATTGCCAATGACCTAACTTAAGGACAAGGAGGCTAACCTTATGACACTCTTATGAGGATTCAAGGATGTGTTCCCTTGGTCACTTGAGGAGCTCAAGGGAGTAGACCCTAGTATCATCACTCATAATATTCCCATGGTACTAGATGCAATCCTAGTCAAACAACAACCATACGCTATGAATCCCAAACATGCACACATAAATGAGTAATAAATTGATAGACTATTGAATGCCAAATTCATTTATGAAATTGAGCACACAGGTTGCATATCACTATTAGTGATAGTGCTAAAGAAAAATGGCAAGATCAAAGTATGCATTATTTATAAAAGTCAATGTAGCAATAGATAAAACAACTACATGATGTTGTATACATAGCACATGTTGGAGAGAGCCATAGGAAAAGAAGCCCACAGTTGCCTAGAGGATTCTTAGGCTATAATCAAGTGAAAATCCACTCGGACAATAGGCATAAGATGGCCTTCACCATTGAATGGGGTGTATTTGCATATATAGTAGTGCAATTTGGATGGACAAATGCTCTTGGTACCTTTTAATAGCTAATGTGCATGATATTCAAACTCGTGCTTTGCAAGTGGTTGGAAGCGTTTGTAGATGATCTTTGCATCCACACCAACTAGGCTAAACATCTTGAAAAACTTAGAGCAGTCTTCAAATGTTTCTAATGAAGGAGACCTAGGAGAGAGAGAAGGAGAGACTGCAGAAAGGAGAGAGAAAGGAAAGAAGATGAGGGAATAAGAGAGAGAAAGACTAGGAGTAGAGAGAGAAAGACAAGAAGAGGAGAGAGAAATGGTTGGTAGCCATGGAAGGACAGGGAAGAAGGTGAAATGACATATGTATATTCATCAAATGGTGCCTATGCCACTAGTGTCCCTTACACCTTTTATACTTAGGTCAACTTGACCTAAGTATTTCCCTCCATTACAATCCATCCCCACTCAAAATGAAGTTTCTGTCCTCAAAAACAAAGATCGAACTTATTGGTATAGCCAAGTAGTGGGCTGCAAAGTACTACTCTGTACAACATTACAAGTGGCAAAAGATAGTGGGGGGGGGGGGGGGGGGTTCAAAAGTGGTATCACTGCCATGCATTGGATCAGCCTCCATAAGGTCAAAGTCAAGTACAGCTAGAAGCATGAGCAGCATGGTGGTATTCGCTAGCTCTTCCATAAGCCTCTCAGGCATCACCATGCTCTGTATGAGTGAAGCATATGAGGCTGAAGTCACCATTGCATGGACTGCATCAGCCCCTAAGTGTTGCATATTCATAGACCCTGCATTCTTAGTGATGTCCAAGCATTTAAACTGCAGGTCTGTGGACTGACGGGGCTCCCGCATGGGGTCATGATCATCCAAATCCACATGCTGCCCATGATCTTCAACAAGATCTTCTCCATCCTTTGCATCATAATACTCTAATACCAAGAGTATTTTGGCAGTCTTTGCCCTGCATGTGACTTGATGATTACAAGATATTGGCTTAGCACATCAATAGCATAAGCCCGCAATGCTCATCACCATCGGTCAGCTCAGTAATAGTTCTGACATGCTACTCATAGTCATCTTGCTGCTCATGTACAACAGATGGCTGTCCATGCTCATGACCATAATGCTCATGTTGTCCATATGGCTGGTCATACCAATGTGGCTGCTTCTCATAATGATATTCATGTTGTCCATACTGCATATGGTAATAATAGCCCTGCTGCACATCAGAGGGACAATTTGGTTGAGCATATGCAGTTGCTTCCACTGATGTTTGCTGCTCACGTACATAAGCATGTTGCTCATATACAACAGATGGCTGTCCAGGCTCATGATCATAATGCTCATGCTGTCCATATGGATGGTCATAGCAATGTGGCTGTTGCTCATAATGATACTCATGCTGTCCATACTACATGTGGTGATAATAGCCCTGCTGCGCATCACACGCATAACCGTCATAAGCATGCTGCCTTTGATCATTGATCCCACATCATTGGTCATGCTGTCCATAATCTCTATGAGAATGCATGTCACAAAAATGTTCATGCTGCTGCCCAAATACATCTATTTGTTGTTGCCTACTACCAAAACTTTGGTCATATTGTTGCCCATAAATATGCTGCCCAAGATTGCATGATGACTGTCCAACATGACTACAACAATGTCCTTGCATCCTAGGCTGACCATAAGTATGATGATTGGCAAGTCCATGAGCATATGTATTAGCATGATGTCGGTCATAATCACTTTCTTGCCACTCCTGCATTACATCAAGGTCTCCATGAGGCAGTTGCCCATATGGTTGTGTGGCATAAGAATCTCCATATGCATGATGCTGATCAATGCTGTATGAGCTACCATATACATGTCCATGATCATGACTTGCATAAGAACTGTGTTGCTGCATAAAGGGGTGCTTGTAAGCGTAATCATGCTGTCCATAATGGCCATAATCATGCTGCCCATGATAGCCATACTGTTGATCAAATCCATTGGAGTATGATCCACCCTGGATCATAGCAGCACCATCAGTCATCCTAGAAGTGAGATCCCTTTCAGGGTGTAGTATACCATGGCCTTCCATTCTCTGTAAAACATGATTGCCTTGCGGGCATGGCAGAAATGGACCATCCATCTTGAAACCACCAAGGTTGATCAATTCCCTGCAATTTGCCACAGCATGGAAATACTCTCTGCCAGACTAATCACCCAGTTGTGATTATAGCGCATATTCTATCACACCAGCTTCACTAGAAGCAACTACTGCTGCTCGCTTCCAAGCCAACAAATTTTTTTTTTTGCACTCAAATCATGTGCCAAGTTCTAATAGAAGATGCCCAACTCCAAGAAGATTGAGTACTTCACATAAAATTGCACTCCCTCCTTAGGGGTAGTGAAGACAATGGTCCCACTTTCCGTTTGGCAATGAATTTGACAGTGATCTCATCTACATCTTTGGGGTTTTGCCACTTCTAAGGGTAATGAAAATGTAACTGATGAATTGAACACTAGCCAGCCTGCAAGGAAAACAAGGATATGTTGGTCTCCTGAAGACCCTGTCAATCTGTCCACTTGCAAGCTTCTCCCTGAAATGATGATGGATGGTGGGCAGCAGCAAAGGCTTTCTCAAGCTGACATTTTGAACACAGCTAAATTCCCATACTTGGAAATTCCCTCTCAGAACCAGCAGCTAATTTCTATGTATCTTGACATGGCAGCTGCTCATCTAGTATACCATTTGAGTAAGATGCCCACAATTTATAACTGATCCTGTAATCTCTGAGTGGCATGCATTTGAGGTACTCCTTGTATAGTTTGGAGTAAGAACTTTTGATATAGTTTGCTGATTTAAGTTTGCATTTCAGTCTATTGACCTATGAGCGAAATAGCACAAAGAACTCATAAATTTTCAACAGCTTCTTTGTCAATGCCTCCTACTGCATGCAGTCTTGTAGTGTAACCTTGTTTCTTTGATAGGGAACTTTTACCAACTTGATAAGCCCTCTTCCAAGGGACCAGAAATGCCTCGTTAATAAGCAAATCCTCTACTATGATGTTGGATCCATTCTAAAGCTTGTCAAAATCATCCTAAAGATTTTGCTAGTTGCATATACGCAGCGGTCGATATTGAATGTCAACATGAGTGTCAATTAGCAAGAACCTACCATTATCAATCCATCCTTGAGCTTGATGTGAACCTCAATTTCATAACCTTGTTGAGTAGCCAAAATCCTAGACCAATTCACCACTTCACACCAATCCACCTGATCTGGAGAGTTGGTACAACGAAGACAGAGAGTATCCTTGTGTCCACATGCAAGCTAAAGTATCCTGTAACAAGGAAAGGCGGTCAAACCAAAGGTGCCAACAATGTTTGCAAAGGCTAGTTCCTTGTTAAACCGTAGAAGAATGATCATGCTCCAGGTCTCAGTTGTTGCAGAAGTAAGCCTTTTCCAATGCTCATGTGTAGGCTGTCATGTAGGAGGCAGCAACATCCTTAAGCTTTGAATGCATTACTGTTTCCACCACTATAATTGCCACTACTATTATCAGCATCAGTGTTTGCACTGCGATTGCCCTTGGCATCTTCCAAGCAATGAGCTCTAGTGCTCTCATCCCAAAAT